>NW_024470618.1:300000-467500 GCF_017639515.1 Carcharodon carcharias
ACATCCTAATGATTACGGTTTACCAGAGACTGAACTGGATCAGCCATATAAATGCTGTGGCTATAACAGCAGGTGAGATTATACCAATCCTGTGGCGAATAACTAACTCTCCAAAGCCTATCCACCATTTAAAATGAACAATTAAAGCGTGTGATGGAAAATTCTGCACTTGTCTGGATGAGCACAGCTGTGACAACACTCAAGAAACCTGACACCATCCAGGACAAAGCAGCCCGCTTTATTGGCAGCTCTTTGACATATATTCACTACCTCCACCACCGACGAACAAAGCCAGCAGTGTGTACCATCTACAAGATGCACTGCAGCAGCTCACGAAGGCTTCTTTGGCAGCACATTCCAAACACACGACCACTACCATCTAGAAGGACAAAGGCAGCAAAGACACATGGAACACCACCACCTGGAAGTTCCCATCCAAGCCACTCA
The DNA here is from genome assembly GCF_017639515.1 of Carcharodon carcharias. Classification (NCBI taxonomy): domain Eukaryota; kingdom Metazoa; phylum Chordata; class Chondrichthyes; order Lamniformes; family Lamnidae; genus Carcharodon; species Carcharodon carcharias. The sequence continues at coordinate 300,448 of NW_024470618.1, forward strand.
CCATCCTGACTTGGAAATACATCGTGTTCCTTCAATGTCACTGGGTCAAAATCCTGGCACTTCCTCCCTAATAGCAATGTGGGTGCACATACACAACATGGACTGCAGCGTTTCAAGAAGGCAGCTCACCTCTGCATTCTCTGGGGCAATTAGGCATGGGCAATAAATGCTGGCCCATCCAGCGAAGCACAGATCCAGTGGGTGAAATTAAAAAAAGCAATTCAAACCTGACAACGACTTTGAATTCCTTCATCTTGCTCTTTACATATTTCTTTATCAAAAACCTTTGATTTTGTCTGAAAAACTTTCCCAATCGTGAGAATGCACCACGAATTTCTCTAAACCTCCTCTTCAATGTCAGCCCCTTGTTCCACTGCAGTTTTTCCTGAACATATTTTGGTTCAATTCACTTGGCGCAGAATGGGAAGGAAGAGAGTAAGTTAGCATCCATGTGCGTTTGTCTTTGTGTGCGTGTGTCTCTGTGTGTGTGTGTGTGTGTGTGTTTATGGGTGAGTGTGTGAGAGAGAAAGAGAGAGGGAGAGAGAGACGGGTGGAAGGGTGGGCAGGGCGGAATTTGGGGGGTGGAGAGAGAGATAGAGAGAGCCAGAGAGAGAAAGATGGAAAGAGAGAGAGAAAGAAATATAGTGAGATATTGAGAGGGAGAGAGAGCTGGAGAACGTGAAAGAGATTTATACAGAGATACTTATGGTTTTAATTTTACCCAGCCACTCGGTGACATTGGAAGTTACTGGGTTCTGTGGAGCGGGAAGCAGATAATGCAGAGAACATTGGTTGATGGCTGTGAGTCATTCAGTTCAACATCAAACTTCGTTCCTTCATAAAATGACTACTGATAAAATCCTGGGATCACGTAAGAGAATTTCACTTTGACAGGTGAATAAACATAGAGCTAACTAAAATCACCATATCTTTGTGAAGAAACAAAAATCGTTCCACCACCCTCCTCACCAAAGCCGTAGTAAGGGTTGTGTATGAGGTTATTTGAATCTCTGCTCCATGCTGAATCATTTATATTTTCAGTGTTATTCAAGGACAGCATCACATCGATCCAGCACTCTGCTACACCCCTGTCTACAATTTATGATATGGTGACTCTCGGATCTGCCAGTAAATTCTTAAACAGGAGCGAGTTTGTAGTAATTCTGTTACCAATAGTCGAGTTAGTGGAAGCTGGAATAGCCTTAGTTAAAGCTGCTCCAGTGATAAACTTAGCAGCTGAAACTTGGATGGAGCTACTGGCTGGCACGGAGATGATGGACCCCTTGTTGCAGCTTCTGTCTCTGGGATCTCCCTTGATGCTCTAAGCTGGAGTTTTCTGATATTCCAATTTTACTGAAAATAAATTTTCTAATGCAGGCTGGTCACCTGAATATAGGCCTAGCTTAATCATTATTTCTTCACACACTATCATCTCCTCCAAGGAATCAGTCCAATGAAGATACATTTTTCTTTCTGCGAAGATGGAATGTCCTTCCTTAGGTACGGAGACTGAAATTGTACACAGCACTACAGAAATCAACTCAGCAATGGCTTGTGTAATCTTAGAAATACACATGTCTCTTAGTTGATATTAACAAACTGAAAAATTCTGCATTTCAACACATTGCATTGCACTGCAATGTTCTTTCCCAAAAATTCAAACCATGCAGTTTCCTTTGCAACTTCCGTGCGTTATCTCCACCACGCACTTTCCCCCTTTTTTTTGCCTTCAGTAAAATTGGAGATTTGTATTCTGAGAGTTCTGTTCAGTACGTCTCACAAAGATGTTCGGAGGCTTGTAATGTTGAAAAATAGCTGTTTGTTAGTAACATATCACTGTATGCGTGCGCGCATGTGTGTGTGTGTGTGTGTGTGTGTGTGTGTGTGTTTTTGTGTATATCTGTGTGTTTGTGCCCAAACTATAGCCCAAGCTAATAGCTCTCTCCATGCTGATATCTTCTCAAGTCGCCTGATCAGGCTGCTCCATGTCCTAACTTGGCTGTTTTAGTTATACTGTCATGTTATCCTTTCCATCACATTGTGGCAGTACTAGTCTCCAGTCTCAACTTGCAATGCCGAACAGTCTTGTACTAATTCTCCCACCACTCTTGGCCCAACATAAATACAGCACAACATTTCTTACCGGTTCACTTTCTCCTTCTTCAAGCCTCCGAGATTTTATAAATTCAGACGAGCTGGAGGGATGACAATTTTTCCCGATCTCATTCTGGTTACATTTGTTGTGGGCCAGCTTTGTTGGTTTGGAGTTGAATTCATAGTATTCTTTGTTTATGGAACATTATTTTATTCATTCCTGGGGCATGGGATTCGTCTGGCTTGGCCAGTATTTATTGTTCATCACCAATTATCCTTGAAAAGTTGGTGGTGAGCTGCTTCCTTGAGCGGCTGCAGTCCATGTGATGTAGGTACAGCCACTTGATTGCCTACACCTGATTATTTTAAACGTATAGTTGGAGGTTCACCTCAATGGTTGAGGAGGAGAACCCTGTACCGCCCGATTGCTTCTTCTGGAGTACGTAACAGGTATGATCTTGCTTGGTCGTCACCTCCCCAGACAATGATGCGTGCTCTTTCAGGGGCCCAGGTCAAAGCCTTGTCATTTCTGTATAACTGGAGCAGGTTCTTGGCCTGCTATCTCTTACTGTAGGCCGAAGACTTTGTATGTAGGACTGTTACCGGTGCTAAACATTTTGTGGTGCCTGACTACCAGCACTGGGATTACTTACAAAAGCAAATATTGCTGGAACAACTCTGCAGGTCCCACAGCATCTGTGGCGGACTGAAGAAAAGTCATACGGTCTCTGAACGTTAACTCTGCCTTTCTCTGAACAGATGCTGTCAGACTTGCTGAGTTTTTCAAGCAATTTTTGTTTTTGTTTCAGATTTCCAGAATCCTCTGCATTTTGTAATTTTCTGGGATTATTTTTGTTGCCTGCATGGGAAACTGAGTGCAAATATTTCGACCCAGCAGGACCTCTGATGGGGCAATCGCCATTTTGGCAGTATGGATCTCTACGGTAAGCGAGGTTTTGAAATCTTTGCTTTATCTCAAAGGGTTTTTAATGATGTGATGCCCCTTTCCGCCTCATATTTAGGTTGTGCGTACTTGGGGAGCTGGGAATTTATTGTAATCCTTAAGGAATGGTGAATTGATTGGAGCATTCATTCTTGAATTGTGAGCAATTATCGGGCACCACCTGGCCCAGGATGCCACGGCTCGCACAAAATCCGTTCAGGGACCTAACCCCCAGCTCTATGGTCATCATGTCCAACTGCTTCACTTTGATGCACTGGGGGAAGTCGTCAACAACGATGAGGATGGAATTTCCTTTGTACAGGAACAAATGCATTCCCAAATATTCACACGGAATGGTCCGAAACTGTCAGTGGGTAATTGGCTCTCTTTGGACCTGTTTGTACAGCACGCACACCAGGCACTTTGAGGTAATCTCTTTGGTTGACATTGAACCTTCCAGACATCACTCTGCAGACTGGACCCAGTGTCTCCACTGTAGTGCCCAGGCAGCCTTGGTGGTTAACTGAAGAACCTGTGGCTGAAGGGAGGCTGGATGGCCAACCGCTTGCTCTACACTAGCAGGTAATCTGTCACAATGAATTGTTTCTCCTGTTAAAAACGAACTTTCATGATGTTGCCGCCTGGCCTCAGCTGTGGCCACACATTTAGACAGTAATGGCGGATTTGGACACACACGTCATTGCAAAACTGCTCTTGGCATGTTTGTTGTAGCTTTTATGAGGTAGCTGGCATTGATTTTTGACCAATTGTGAACAAGACTCCAGCTCGTCGACCGGGTTGACATCGTGTGCCACAGGTTGGTCAATTGTGGCTTTTTATAGTGTGGCTGCAGTCATTGATGTTCCCCTTGAACAGACACTATTATATGCAAAATGCATGAAGCGCAAGCCAAATTGCTGAACCTGGGGGCATCTTAAGTTCCTTCTCACTTAACAGTGAAACTAACTATTTATGTTACATCTTGATAGCGACCTTCAGGCCAACAATGGAATCAGAGAACACCAAGCAAGGCCACGAGGCTGTGACTGCTTCTTTCTGAATAACAGCTTAATGTATCGGACAGCAATATACTTATTGGTGGCATCCATCAAGTTCCTCTTGGAATAAAACTGCCATTGGTCCGCTCACGGAGGCTTCCACTGCTATGGTTCGTACTCAGCCAGGACATCAGGTGAGAGCAGCAACTTTCTGATGTGACTGAATTCTTGCTGTTGTGGTACCCCAGCACTAGACCTGGGTCTTTTTGAAAAGATTCCACACAAGCTCTGTAACCTGGGTCAGGTTGTGCAGAAATTTCTCTCAATGGTTCACTGTGTCCAGGAACCTTTCCAGGTCTGGAATGGATAATGGCATCGGAAACTCTGTAACTTCGTTCATTTTGTGTAGGCTCACCACGATGCCTTTGCTGCTCACAATATAACTGAAGAACTGAATTCATTCAGTGTCAGCCCTGCTTCCTATTGCGTTCCAAAACAGGTGTCAGCCTCTAGCCATGTTCCTCAATTGTCATACTGTAGGCAAGTACATCATCCAATGACAGCTATCATCCTGCAGACCTTGTAAGATGGCATACATTGTGTGCTGAAAAACCTCGGTGCTGGGGTAATGCTGAAGGGCAAGTGGTGCAAGAAGAATTTGCCAAATGGAGTGATATGTCCGGTCAGAAAACTAAATTTATCATCTCGTGGAAGTTCCCAGAAGCCACTGATAACATCGAGTTTCAAAAACATTGTGTTTTTGGAGAGTTTGGTCAGGCCGCCGACCAGCAAAGACAATCGGGTTGACTTCTCTCACCAGTACCTTGTTGAGCTGTGGGAGTTTGACACGGGTATGAATGAACAGCTTTGGCTGTGGAGCTCTGTCGACTGAATGACGGGGCACAAGACTCCCATTTTCGTCATCACATTCAGATTTTGTTACACCTGCATTATAAGCGTGTATGATATTTTCTGTAGTGTGAACAGAGACACATCATCTTTCAATGTACCATCGCATGCAACCTAAAATCACCCTAATTCAGTACAAACTTTCCGAAATCGTTGTTAAAATCAGAAACAGACCCTTGCTGGTTAACCTCATCAATTTTTCTTTGAAGGACATTGAGGTCGACAGAGGCTTTTCTGCTTAAGGGGGGGCTCTTTTTTTTGTGGAGTTCAATTATTTTCTCCTGTACTTGTTTGTTTTTATATCGGAGTGTTGCCTGCTGTGGCAGTGTACGTTTAATTGGGGCTAAATTGTGCTTGCTCCGTATTGTAGGTGGCCTCAGGTGTTGCTTCTTATCCGAGAGGACCATCGCACTGGCCGCCGTGTATAATATGAAGTTGGTGAGGTGAACATTTTGAGAGAAGTCAGCATTCTTAAGGGAGAATCCGAGATCCTTTTTAGCACATACGGGGCAGGGTCTGTCTCTTCCTGATATGGTACCACAATCGATCGTGTGGACTGTTTGAGATCCTCTGCATGACTGAATGTCTTAGCCTTATTCATCTTTCCAAAGAGTCCCAGTCAGCTGCTGTTGGAGCGCTGCCAAGAGATTTCTAGACATTATTGCCGTCTGTGAGATCTTTTGGGTCAATAATGCTGACATGTTCTCCCACCATCTTGTTGTGTGTTTGGTTGTTGCTGTCCTTGGCCTGGAGTCTTCCTGCCATTTTTTCTGCTTGATGAGCTGGGCAGTTGTTGTTGCTCCATATCTCAGATTAACTTTGTCTAGTAAGTGGACCAATGCTTTTTTCAGGTTTCAAATTCCCTGTCTATTTGGATGGCTTTTTCTAGGTCCAATCTCCTTTTGCTTGTATGCAAAGGTGCATCATCAACAACTATCGATACTATCCTGTCTTTGATGGACTCTGGATTAATATTACTGTCGTCCAAGCCTTCAACCTATCTGTTTAACAAATGTATGAAAAAGGCAACGGGTTTTTCAGGTTGTTGGGCATTTTGTCGTACTTTCCTCGATCCACAATTTTATTACGTCTTAAAATAAAATACCTATCGAAGGATTCCAGAGCATCTTCATATGTAACTGAAAATTCATTTATTTCTCGCCTCACAGTGATATAATCGGCTATCGGAACTTCACATTTCAGTATTCACTCCTTCAGCTTCTGCCTGCTTATCTAACTCTGAAGCCATTGCATTTCTTTAAAAAAAAATATCCGCCAAAGCCGTCGATTTGGCACCCGATCTCTCCCTTCGGTCAATGAAGATTGATCTGGTTGTGCTGATTTAGTATCCATGTTTTATTTTTTCAGCAGAGGAGAGCACAGTTTTAACTGCTGTTGCACTTTTAAAGGTGGCATTGCAGGGACCGTTTTTTCATTAACTTCTTCTGGTGCTTGCCTGGTTTTGGCGGGATCCCGCGGCAACCTCGCGGACCGAACTCAAAGTGACCTATTTTCTTTGCAGCAGGTAGTTGAATCAAACGTTTAGGCCGTCTTGAGCGTTTCCAGGGCTTATTCGCCACAGGAAAGTGATTTCCTGCATTTAAGGCGTTAAACGTACTTTTGTTTTCAAAGGAATTAGGCATCCGGACCTGGATCAGGCTGCGAGCGGTGATTAAAGAAAGGAAAAATTCTGCCTGATTAATTCCCTGAATACTTTTAAAGGCTTGTTCAGCCTTTATGCCGATTTGGTATATTATTTGGTTTGCTCACTCTTGCGATCTGGCTACGTTCAGTGACTGTAATGGATGGGGATTGATAACGGAGCACCACGTCCACTGGTGGTGTCCTTCAGCTACACAGTGGATTTCCCTTCGACCCATGAGCCTCCAGGTCTACAATGGCATTTCTTCTTAGGCGATGTCCAGCTGTCTTTTTAGTTCTGCTGACTTCAGTCAGATCCGGATGTGTTTCCATTAGTTGTTAAGATTTTCGGTTCTTTGCCCAACTTCTCTTGAGTTCTGGGTTCGCCCATTAGTTGCCGCAATGTTTTGAGTGTTCTGTTCATTGGTCTCATGAAGAAGGTTCAGCCTTTTGAACAGTCTCTGTTTATTGATAACACATAGCTAAACAAATATATAGCAGTACAGCCCAGACTAAGAGCTATCTCCATGTTGCTTTCTGCATATGTCTCTGGTTTCTGTCTGTCTCAAATCCTAACCTCTCTGTCCCAGGTCTACTGTTATGTGACTCCATAAGTCACAATGTAGGTGATGCTGTTTTCCAGTCCCACATGACCCCTTGCTATGGGAAACAACCTTATTCTACACTTTGAAATCAGTTCCATCTTCTCAGCAATTAATATCGATTGCACATAGCTGAGATCCAGATATTGTTCCATATAGCTCCCCACTAATTTCAGCCTGCCTGGTTGAAAATGTCACTATTCTTCCTACTCCCTGTTGTCGGTCCATTGAACAATTCTTAATCTCCATGCTAATATATTACTCCTAATCTCATAAATGCTAGCTTTGTGTAAGAGCCTTGAGGAGAACTTTAATGAATGATTTGTGAAAACCCAATATATCACACCCACTTGTTTTCCTTTTATCCTCCACATAATTACATCCTCAAAAAGGCGCATAAGATTATCATACTCCATTTCCGCTTCCCAGATCTGTGTTGAGTCTATCGAATAACACTATTATTTTTCCAATTGTTCTATTAGCACATCTTGAATAAAAATAACATCATTTTGCCTGGCAGTGGTGTTAAGCTACTAGTTCCCCGTTTTCTTCCTTCCTCTCTTCCGAAATATCGCGGTTTGTTACCTTCCAATCCTTAGGAACTGTTTAGGATTCTAATTATTCTAAAGGATGGAATCCAGCTCAACCGCTATCTTTTCAGCTACCTATTCTGTAAAAGTCTGCTCTGAAGGTAGGAAGGCCTGGAAGATTGCTTCCCACATAGTCACATGAATGACTCCATTTGAGTCATTCCTTTGCTCATAAAGATTTCCGCAAGTTCCTTATATGCACTTGATGTTTTGTTTCACGTTGATTCTGCATCGTTTTTGGCTTATTTCCCCATTCCCAGAAAGTTCCAACTTTTTATGTGTCTAATGGGTCAAAGTTTACTCTCAAGATTGCTTTTCTTTTCAGCTACATAACTTAGAGCAACGTTTACAAACTTTTTTTTTAAGATAGCAGTTGGTGTAATGTCGTATTCTCTTCACTCTGTCTTTGCAAATTGTAGGCCCTCCTTTGCTGATATTGAAATCTTTTCATTCCAGAAACCCACCACTGAGTCTGGCGACATTATGGTCTCTTTAACCGCTATTGTTTGTCTCGGTTCCGCCTTTTATTTTGCTGTGGGGATGTTGTACCTTAAAGGAATGCATACATGTTTGAAATTATGTAACGATCCCTTTAATGATGACTTTTGTTTTTCCACAATTATATAGTTTAACGTCGGGACCAATCTGCATTTGACAGCTCGCATCCCAAAGTATTTGTTTTTTTGAGATTTATCACGCTCGATTCAGAGTAAACCAAATTACTTCCAAAAACAAGTTGAACATTTCTGGAATCTAATTTTCACTCTCCCTTAGAAACCAGCTTTCTATAAGATTATTAATTAATCCTCCCTCGTTGCAGACTACTAGGTCTAAAAATTATCTAAACGAGACCTAAAACCCTTGTTGGGTCATCGACATACTGATGCATAAAATGATCATGTATGTATTGAGGCACGTTTCCTCTGGGATGTTTGTTCTGTTGATGAATTTGAATGGCAGGAATTTCGTGGATTGACCTGCTCAATTTTGCCATTGCCATTCTGGATACGCTAAAGCGGCTCTTTGTTTGTTAAATGACTGTAACTAATTCCATATGTTGTGCAAGCTGCTTTTCTCAGCTGAGCACGGATTGCTCTATAAAGGGGATCACTTATGGATCTTAGATACACTGCAATGAGAACTACAAAACACGGCAGGAGGCCAAGTTTCTTCTAGAGAATGCAACGTCCAATAATTCTACAGATCAAGGATATTTACTATCCCGTGCTTGTAGCCATTGGTACTCCCGGTAAGTAAGTATATCTTGCTGTCTGATAGCTGTTTAAAATGTCACTGTTAATGTTTATGTTACAGAATGAGAATGTCCTCCTTGCCTTGTCATTCATCCAGCGGGATAACTTGGTGAATATACGCGGGAAATTTAGCAGTTAATCCCCGCGCTGACGGACCTGCTGGTTGGCAGTTTGGGAGAATCGTTTCCTCTCTATAACAAGAAGTCCGCATTTTTAGCAGACCAGTGATGGTTGAGCCGGTGGAGACGACCTTTCTGTAATTTCGCTGGCGTGTCGATCCCTGGCTATTTTAAATTGATACTTCTTCTGACTGCAAACTCTCACAATCAACAGAGACTTCGAAAGAGATTTTTTATCAATACACTTGTTGTTCATAAACCTTCGGCTGGAGCAATTTTTACTTTTCCATCAGCCCTCGCTCAGTTCCCGAGCAGCTCCCTCCCGCACATTTTAACCAGAAACAAAGCAGCGTTTTCAATTATTTTGTATGATTTACTTTTTTTCTCTGCTGAAGCTTTATTTTTATTTGTTGTTTGGAAATTATGTTGAACGTTATGAGCATCTATGGCCGCTCGCGCGTTCCTGATCTCCAAATAAATCGCGGAACGAAAGCCCCTCACTTTCACCATGGGCCTGCAGAGGGAAGTCAGAAAAAGGGGGAGATGGACCTTTCTGTGCAGGCTCCACGAAGCGATCTTTTCAGCGCTCAGTACTGCAACGTATTATATATTCATTTAAATATATAAGATCATTCGTTTGCTACTTTTTAAAATTAAAAAAAAACTATAGAAAGATACAAGGTTTAATCTTAAGATTTATTTTCTCCAGAACAGTAATGATCTTGTTAGATACTCGCATGGTATCATTTCCTTTTCAAAAGTAGCTTGTCCATGAGCCCCACTCCCTGGCTTCCTGGACCCGATACGACTAAATTGCTGACCCCTATATCTACCCTGTGTTAGCTGATATTGTTAAAGCTTCTCTTACGTCAAGTGAGGCTATGCTTTTAATAGTCAAATCTCTCTTCAAAAACATATTTTTACCAAGAGTCCTCGCAAACAACAGTCCCACCTCCAAAGCTGCTTTCCTCTGTTAAATCGTAAGTGCAGTGTTGCCTCCCTCATCCCTGAGCACATTTTTTTTTTTCAGAATTCCATACTTGAATCCCTCCAGTAAGATTCGTACCCAACTACATACCAAAGTGGCATTTAGCAAGTTATCAAGTAACATTCTTTATAACTGTAACAGTCTGTCTGGACCCTTCTGGGCCTATCTGCGGACGCAGTTGACCAAGCCATCCTCCTCCTCCGTTTTACATTGTTTTGTAGTGAAACTGGAACTGCACTCTCTTGGTTCAATTGGCATGTGTGGAATACTAAAAAGGAAATATTGATCAACTATCTCTTTGGAGATTAAAAAAACGCAATCAGAGACGTTCGTTGAGGGCAGTGCAGTTGATATCTTTTCCCCGACCTCTAAAATGGCAGTTGATGCAAGGTCACACAAAAGACTTGTGAGCAAGGTGCAGCTCAAGCAATAAAAGGGACAGTAGCAATGTGGATAAAGAATTGGCTGAGCGAAAGGAAGGAGCAAGCTTTGGTGAATGGATTATTTTCTGGCTGGATGAAGGTTGGTAGTGGATTTCCACAGGAGTCAGTGTTGGAACACTTGATTTTCCTGATCTGTATTAATGGCCAAGATCTTTATGCACAGGATACAATTTAAAACTTTTCAGATACATAAAACCTTGAGATATGCTGAAATGTGAGGAGGATAGTGGGAAGAACAAAGTGATGTAGATAAATTGGTGGAATGGCCAGACAGGTGGCAGATTAAGTTCAATGCAGATTAATGTGAACTGATTCATTTTGGTATGAAGCAAATGGAAGGGCAAAATAAAGTAAAGAGTGCAGCTCTAAAGGCTGTTGAGAGGCAGCGAGATTTGGATGTATCTATTCATAATTTGAGTACCGCTGAAAAAGGACATGTTGTCAAAGATTTTTACTTTGCACACATCAGTACAATAGCAACAATACCAAAGTCTGGGGAAGCAACAATTTTATACTGTATGAAATGAGAGTGCTGAATGGTAGGCCAGTGGACTCTGAATGGTAGAGGCGATGCATGGAAAATGTACCAATCAATGGGGACTGGCAATTAACTGAAAAGCGTTGTTTCCATGTTTAAACCATGCAGCTTGACGATCATTTGTTAAGGCATTGCCCCGAGGAAAGATCGAACGAATGGCTATACTGATTTTGTTTAGCCGAAACAGGCACAGTGTGCAAATATGTTCTTTCTGTTTGTAAAGGACAGGGCCTGTGTATTGATGTATGCACAAATGTGCCAAACTGTGAGCCACATTGACAACATTAACTTGGTTTTCAGTGTATTTTTTTAATACACTGAGGAATGTTTAGCCAATGCTGCCCAATCGCAGAATTGCATCTAATTTGGACTCTGTACTTTGGGTTTTAGAAGCAGGGGCAGCTTGGGTATGTTCTGCACCTTGCCCATTGTGAACCGGACAAGGGTCAATCTGTTTATGACCGGGCCTCTTGGTTTGTATCGAACAGCATGTCGCTACTGCTGTTCGCAAAGGACAAGTTGCAGCCTGTACCCAGCCAGCCTGTGCTTTCATAACTCAAAACATAATGTCCAACATTAGATAAAATCTTGTGATTGGAGAACATTTGCTCAAAAAGAAAATGCTGACACTGTTGTTCATGCGATTGTGTTTATGAGTGCAATACAAAAAGCTTCGACAAAATGTACTTTTGCAAAAATACTCAAGTTCTGCACTACCAAGCGAATATTTGTTAATGAATTATTGAAGGTGGCAGGACATGTTGAGAGTGTAGTGAAAAATGCATACAGCATTCCAGGCTATATCAATAGCGTTCAATTGCATGGATTTGATGTTGCATTTGTGTATGGCCTCAGTTCGGCCTGGGGTACAGTATTGCTTTCAGCTCTGGGCGCCACGCTTCAGGAAGGGTGAGAAGACATTAGATCAGGTGCAGAATAGATTTGCGAGAATATTTCCAGGGATGCGGAAATGTATTTACGAAGGTAGATTAGAAAAGTTAGGACTGTTTTACCTACAGGAAAGAAGATTGAGAGCAGATTTGATGGAGGTACTCTAAATCATGAGGGGTCTAGGCAGACTAAATAGAGAGAAGTTGTACCAGTCGTGGAAGGATCGACAATGAGAGGGAACAGGTTCGAACTGATGGCTAAAATAAGCAAATAATGACATGAGGAGAAATGTTGTTTTTAATGCAGCGAGTGTTCGAGTTTGATTGCACTGATCGAGGCCGCGGTGAGTCAGATTAAATTGAAGCACTCCTAGTGAACTACACTGCTATCTGCAAAGGTAGAATGCACTGAGTTACGGGAAGAAGGGTGTTGGGCGCGGTGGAGGGAGGGGAATGTTACAAGGTAAGTTGCTCATTCTACCCATCTGGTGCAGACATGATGGGTAGAATGGCCCCAATTATCCTGTGATTTCGTGTGGTTCTTTTTTCATTTAATCGTAGCCAGTGTATTAATTGTAATGCTTTCTTGTCCCACTTCTACGCCCTAACCTCTGATATCAACCCACACCAAGATCTATCTCTGCCCACTTCCTATTTCCCATCAACATGCTGCCCCTTGTCGACATAAACCTAAAATAAAGAACAAAGAACAAAGAAAAGTGCACCACAGGAACAGGCACTTCAGCCCCCCAGGCCTGTGCCGATTATATTGCCTGTCAAACTAAGACATTTTGCACTTCCAGGGTCCGTATCCCTCTATTCCCATCCTATTCATGTATTTATCAAGCTGCCTCTTAAACACCACTATCACATTTGCTTCCACCACCTCCTCCGGCAGCGAATTCCAAACACTAACTACCCTCTGTGTTTAAAAACTTGCCCTGCACATCTCCTCTAAAGTTTTCTCCTCTCACCGTAAATCTATGTCCCCTAGTAATTTACTCTTCCACCCTGTGAGAAATCTTCTGACCATCTACTCTGTCCATGCCACTCAGAATTTTGTAAATATCTACAAAGTCGCCCCTCAATCTCCGTCGTTCTACTGTGAAGAATCCGAGTTTCTCCAACTTTTCCTCATAGCTAATGTCCCTCCAGACTAGGCAGCATCTTGGTAAACCTCCTTTGCACCCTCCCCAGTGCCGCCATATCCTTCTGGTAATGTGGCGACCAGAATTGCATGCAATATTCCAAGTGTGGCCTAACCAAGGTTCTATACAGCTGCAGCATGACTGCCCAGCTTTTATACTCAATACACCTTCCGATAAAGGCAAGCATGTCATATGCCTTCCTGACTGCCTTATCCACCTGCATTACCACTTTCAGTGACCTGTGGACCTGTACACCCAGATCCCTCTGCCAGTCGATGCGCTTAAGGGTTCTGCCATTTACTATATAATTCCTATCTATATTAGGCATTTCAAAATTTATTACCTCACATTTGTCCGGAACAAACTCCATCTGCCATTTCTCTGACCAAGTGTCCAACCGATCTAAACCCCGTCGTATCCTTTGATAATTCTCTTCACTTTCTGCAACTCCTCCAACCTTAAACTCGTCTGCAATCTTACTAATTAGCCCAGTTACATTTTCCTCCAAATCATTTACATATACTACAAACAGCAAAGATTCAAGCACTGATTTCTGCGGAACACCAGTAGTCATAGTTCTCCATTCAGAAAAAAAGCACTCTTCCACTGCTACCCTCTGTCTTCTATGACCAAACCAATTCAGTATCCATCTTGTCAGTTCAACTCTGATCTCATTCAACTTCTGTACCAGTCTGTCATCAGGGACCTTGTCAAAGGCCTTACTGAAATCGATGTATATAACATCCACTGCCCTTCCATCATCGATCATCTTTGTCACTTCCTCGAAAAACTCGATCAAGTTAGTGAGACACGACTTTCCCTTCGAAAAACGATGCTACCTCTCACTAATATGCCCATTTGCTTCCAAATAGTAGCAAATCCTGGCATGAAGTATCTTCTCCAATAATTTCCCTACCACTGACGTAAGGTTATAAGAATAAGAAGATAGGACTGATTTCCTTAGAGGAAAGAAGATTGAGAGCAGATTTGATGGAAGTACTTTAAATCACGAGGGGTCTAGGGAGACTAAATAGGGAGACATTGTTCCACTCGTGGAAGAATCGACAATGAGAGGGAACAGGTTTGAAGTGATGACTAAAATAAGCAAAACTGACATGAGGAGAAATGTTTTATTTTTATGCAGGGCGTGTTCGAGTTTGATTGCACTGATCGAGACAGTGGTGAGGCAGATTAAATTGAGGCATTCATGGTGAACTACACTGCTATCTGAAAAGGAAGAATGCACTGGGTTATGGGAAGAAGGGGTATGGTTGTGGTGTAGGGAGGGGAATGATACGAGGTGAGTTGCTCATTCTACTCATCTGTGTAGAATGGACCCCGTAATCCTGTGATTTAGTGCAATTCTTTTCTCATTTCATCATAGCCAGTGTATTAATTGCAATGTTTCCTTGCCCCGCTTCTGCGCCCTTAACTCTGATATCGACCCCACCCCAAGGATCTAACTCTGCCTGTTTCCTATTTTCCATCACCATGCTGCCTCACGTCAACATCACCCTAAAATGTAACAAATGGTTTCACAAGAACTGGAACACAATCAGGAGCTCAACAATGCTCCTTTGGCAGTGTCTTACAATTCGTGAGTATATAAAAAGACAAGGACAACAAAGTTGTGAGAACACCACCAACTAGAATGTCCCCTCCAAGCCACTGATCATCCTGAACTGGAAATATATCGCCATTCCTTCACCGTTGCTCGGTCTAAATCCTGGATCTCCCTCCCTTACAACACTATGGGTGTACCTACACCAGATGGACTGTAGCAGTTCAAGAATGCGGTCCCTGCCATGTGTTCAAGGACAATTAGGGATGGACAACATATGCTGGCCTAGCCAGCGAGGCCAACATCCTATGAGTGAATATTTAAAAAGTGCGCGGATGACACCCAGCTCTGCCTTGCAATCCAATGTCTCGAGTCCTCCACCTCGTCTGAAATATCAGACTGCTTATCCCACATCCACTACTGAATGATTAGGAATTTCTTCCCATTACATGTTGGGAAAGCAGAAGGCATTGTTTCTGGCGCCTTCAAAGCACCATTCCCTAACTTTAACTCCTTTCGCCTGCTGAGAAATTGCCTGCGGCTAAAAAAGACTGCTCGCAAACTGGGTGTCAGATTTCACCCTGAGATGAGCTTCTGACCATATATCCAGACCAGGTCCTTACCGCTCTGTATCGATCTCCACTACATTGTACGACTTTGCCTCCCCTCAGCTGATCTGCTATCGAAACGGTCTTTCCAGCCTTTGTTACCTGCAGACCTTGCTATTCCAATGCACACCCACCCGGTCTCCTACATTCTACCTTCCTTAAACCTGTGGTCACCCAAATCTCTGCTCGCCGAGTCCTTATCCACAGCAAGTCATTTTCACATGTCATGCCTGTGACCCCGGGCCTACATCACCTCCCCGTCAAATAATGTCTCGATTTTAAAATCGTAGTCTTTGTTTGCAATCCCCAAGCTTCCCAAATCCCTTTCTCTGCCCCTCACCCCCAACAACCCCCATTATCCAATGGCCTCGCTCCCATTAAATATGAAATCTGCTCCAGACCCACAGGCCGTGGCGATATTTGTGATCTTATAAATGTGGCACTTTGGACGTCCTCATTCGTACCTGTATCTTTTGTGTTTAGACCCTACTCTCTGAATTTCCCGCCACAACCCGCCCCGCCTCTTTTTTTTATTTTTCACCTTTCAAAATGCTCCTTACGACATAACGCTTTGAGCAAGCTTTGGCCACCGTCCTAAATGCTGCCCACGTGTCCCCTATCCAGGTTACCTTTATGGCTCCTAAATGAAGAGCCTCGGGATGTTTACCTACATGAAAGGCGTTGTAAATATTAGTTGCATGTGTTGCTATTTAAAGCCCATCTTTCCCCAATCGCACAGGCGTGGAAGAGCCTGCGTTTTAACAGTGTTAATCATGGAAAACAAATGGCTGTAGGAGAATGACAGATTGACTTATGACTAATGTTTTACAACATCGCCCCAAATCGCAACCCCTTTACCACCACCGCCCCACAGCCAACGATTCCCTCGCTCCCCCCACTGTACCCCACGACACCTGCTACACGACCCCTGTCAGCAGTTATGCACATCTGGCTCTCGATGGTGTGGGTCGTTCTCTTTTACCATTCCCCTTCCTGAATCCGAACTGCTACCTTTGGAACTAATTTTGTATGAAGGGCAATCAGTTTTGAATGATTTATTTGATTCGAAATAAATGTCATCAATGCTTGCCCAATATTCTAAAAGGAAACCGTGCTCCCAATTGTAGTTTGAAACACATCGGTACATTGCCCCACAATATGTGGCCAGTCGTTTCTGAGTTTCTTATTTAGTCTTCTCTCTCTTTCTTTACAGTGAACCTACTGACAATAGTGACTCTCTGCCGAGGAAATTGCCACCTTTCCAAAAGTATCTCTACCTATATGGTGGCCATGGCAGCAGTGGATCTACTGGCCACGCTTGTCAATAGAATTGCTCATCAAATTTTCCGGCAACGCTTTCCATTTTCATTCCTCTCCTACACTGTTATTTGCAAACTTATGTTGTACATGACTTGTACCAACGTCGGTTTGTCCGTGTGGCTTACAGTCTGCTTCACATTTGACCGGTTTGTAGCTATATGCTGTGAGAAACTGAAAACCAGGTATTGCACAGTGAGAACTGCGTCCATCGTCATAACAATTGTTTCTGTACTTATGTGCTTAGAGAACATCCCTTTTTGGTTTGCATTTGAACATAAACTAATAATTAACAATATTCAGTGGGGCTTCATCCCCAGTGTGGCCTTTTTCAGATCGCCTGCAGGCGGAGCCTACTTCAGATTGCAAAGTTTTTTGTTTTCATTGGTTCCATTTGCTTTGATATTAATGTTTAATTGCTTAACGGTCAGGCGCATTGTAGTAACGAATATTGCGCGCAGGAAGCTCCGGGCTCCCAGGACCGGGAACCAGCGCGATCCAGAGATGGAGAGCCGAAGGAAATCTATTATTCTGCTGTTTGCCGTGTCGGCCAATTTTATTTTGTTGAGTCTGACATCGGTGGTGAGTCAGTGGACTGATGCCCTGGTCGTACATATCCAACCAGAATATACAGATGCTGCATTTATTGCCAATGAGACCGGATATATGCTCACTCAGTTGAAGTCTTGTACAAACACGTGCATTTATGCAGCGACACAAACGAAGTTCAGGGAAGAACTCATTAATGTGGTGAAATCTCCTTGGAAATTTCTTTTGTCATTAGTTAAATACCTGAAAAATGAAACCCAAACTTCCTGCCCAAGTTAAAGCACAATTACCTCCAGTGTATTCCTTCTGTGATGGCCACCTTTCCGTTTGGATCAAAGAAGATTGTTGTCATTGAAGATGAACAGACATCAAAAAACATTTCCTGAATTTAGTGCCGTGTGTTTCATACTACCGCTCTCCGAGACTGTACCGCTCAATTTCCAGCTGAAACCTTCCAATTTTCATCAAAGTTTCAAAGGGAACTGTCATGCTTGATGTTCAGATATGGAATCGAATATATGGGAGTCAGCGTTTACTGTCTTACATTTCAGCTACATGAATAATATTCTGCTTTCTGTCAATTGATAGATTTCTTTAGGATAGTAACAACGAAATGGGTGTTTAAATTTTAGTTCCTCATTGTTTACTTGTAATATTGGTGTGAATGTTACAAACCTTGGTGCCCCATCAGTTTGCGCTGTCTATTGTTTCCTGGGGTAATAGAAGAGGGTCGTGTCTCCTGATCACTATATAATTATGGAGGCAGCAGGAAATTGCCTCATCAATGTGACGTTCTATCTCTTGCAGTTATTATCATTAACCTTCGATTGGTCGTGAAAATGTCGGTATTTTATAACGGGGGAACAATTCATTCCAACCAGACAACCCCTGTGCGCCTTCACCCTCCAGCCAAGTAACTAGTCCCAATAATTTTACATGCCTTGTATGAGCATCACCTGCTTATTTTCAGTTATCAACACATTTATTTTCCTCTCTATTTTGGTATATTCCCTATCTCAGCGAATTCCACCAGCTCCTAGTTCTCCACGTGAAGATCATTCTTCACCATCAACCCTAAATCCTTCTGACATTGAATATTTTATATCTGACATTTAGTTCTTGATCCCTCAAATAACGGAAGCTATCTGCACATTTCCTCAGGTCGTCCTGACTGTAAACCAGATGGGCACTACTCGACAAATAAATTCAATCAGATATCAATAACCAAACTAGTGTGTGCCAGGGAAGTGCATTTAAGACAGTTAAATGATATTCCTGTAGTAGATGGTTGTTTCCTTGTTTATACGGATTTATGTGCGTATTAACTTTGATATCTTGGACAGTATCCTGAACATCGGGGTAATGAAGGGGCATGTTCCAAAAACATAAATATAGGCAGCCTTTCCTCCCCCACCCCATATATATTCCTAGCTAACTAGAAAGGATATTATTTTTCTGTATTGAATACAATGCACTGCATAATCTTGAGGCACTTTTGTAGGTGAAAATGATCACGAAGCGCCCAGAATGATTAAGATGTTCAAAAGAACGGTTCCGAGCGAAAGCCAAATTCCTAAATGAAATGCTTAATCTGTTTCTGAAGAGTGTAATTCATTAAACGAGCGACTAGAGGACGGAGGCATAATAAAGGTCGTGGTAAATATAAGATCTTGAGGATATTTGGTTTGTGTTGACTTTAACTACTTTAATCTCAATAACAGGCAATGTAAATTAAAGGTGGATCAGACTATCCTACAGTGCGTTCAAACTATGGTGGTTTTTCTTTTTTTTTGCAGTAATATTAACCATCGCCCTTGCGCATTTAAGGGGAAGTATAAGTCCATAGAAAGTACTTTTAGAATGGCCTCAGCCTGCTCTGCAACACTCGTCATTTCTAGAATGAAATAATTACTGTCTTCATTTCATACATCCATTGCTTACAATTAAACTATTTTAAGTGAGTTTAACTGATTTGATAACCGTGTTGTAAAACGTCTTGTGTCGTTCTTCTAAGGAAACATCTGGACATGAGCCATCTTATTTAATATGACAGATACAAAAACAAGAACAGACTTACTGCAAAAATGTT
This sequence comes from Carcharodon carcharias, assembly GCF_017639515.1. Taxonomy (NCBI): domain Eukaryota; kingdom Metazoa; phylum Chordata; class Chondrichthyes; order Lamniformes; family Lamnidae; genus Carcharodon; species Carcharodon carcharias. The sequence continues at coordinate 319,728 of NW_024470618.1, forward strand.
AATTTATGGACGTCTATCAGGAGTGAAATTAGCAGTTAAATAAACTAAATACATTGTGTTTGTCGATGTCTTATCTTATATTTAATGCAATCATGCAAAGCATATTGGGCACATTGTCTAGCAGGCGGACAAAAACGTATACTGACTCAACACTTTACTCTCTATACGGCCTCAAATACTGAGCTCAGCACTTGGGTCGCCCACCAACAGAAGCTTGGTGTGATTGTAGTTTCAACTTCCCGTTTGTGTTTTGTTGCATCCTTAGTAAACTTATGGCACATCACCTCAGTGCTCAAGAATGTTATTGTAAACCTTACTTTGAACTTCAATTGTGAATGAGCTTCATTTGTTGAGTGTGGTGACGTAACTCTTTAGCCGTCACACTTTAATGTTCCACATAATCCGAAAGCCAAAGTCTAGAATGTTGCAGGACCCGTGGCGGCCAGGCGCTGCCAATCCGACGTGCAGTCAGCTTTGGGGAACAGGCGACGAACCTCTTTAGCTCCTGTGCAACAGCTACATTTTCTTTTAACTGTATTAAAACAGGGGACACCATTTGACGCAGGAGTCGGGCAGCAGGTAGACGTTTTAATTATGTCAAGCAGCGATTCATCAGCAACCATCTACAATCAAACATCAATGTATAATCAACTACAGCATCCACAATTAACACGTTAAAAAGTGAAAATGGCTAACCCTTTAGTGTACTGTGTCAAATTCCATTGCAAGTGAATGTAATTCCCTCACCCTGTTTGTAAGTGTGGAGTTATTGTGTTCCTTTATTTCTAACTGACAGTCAACTAGTGTCCCTTACATTGTCGACCTTTGTATTTTTAATTAGCCATTACTATCTCTAACGTCCACTGCTTCAAGGTAAATACTTTTGCCTTCCCCCTATACACCCTTTCACATTGTTTCTAATTAGACAGTTCGTGTATTTCTCAACACAATCGAAGTTCGTGGAATAACTCATTTATGTGTTGAAATCTCCTTGGATATTTATTTTTTAATTGGTAATAATGTATGAAAAATCAATACAAAGTACCGGCCCTAGTGTGAGAACAGTTCGTGTGCTTCTTCAAATTATCTTGTCCGCCAATCACAGTCCTTTCGCTTATCAGTAAAGTGATGGACGGTGCTATCAAACAGCGCTTACACAGCAATGACATGCTCACTGACGCAGTTGCAACTATGCCTCGTCACATGGCGTCACGATTTCCTTTAACAATTGACTCCATGAGTCATAGAGATATACAGCACAGAAATAGGCCCTTCGGCCCATCGTGCCCGTGCCGGCCATTAAGCACCTATGTATTCTAATCCAATTTCCAGCACTTGGCCCTGTATGCAATGGTGTTTCAAGTGCTTATCTAAATACTTATTAAATGTTGAGCTTTGCTGCCTCTACCACCGTCGCCACCAGCAAACCCCCCCCCCTCCCCCCTCCCCAGGCTGGGTGTTCCAGATTCCAACCACCCTCTTGGGTGAAAATAGTTTTCCTCAAATCCCCTCTAAACCTCCTCCTGTTATTTTAAATCGATGCCCTTGTTTATTGACACCTCCCTTAGTGGGATACGTTCCTTCCTATCTACACTATCTATGCGCCTCATACTTTTGCATACCTTTCTCAGTTTCTCACTCCCTCTTCTCTGTTCTAAGGAAAACAGCCTTAGCTTACCCAGTCTCTTTTTATAGCTGAAACACTCCAGCGCAGGCAACATCCTGGTGAATCTCCTTTGCATCCTCTCCAGTGGAATCACTTTCTTCCTATAACGTGGCAACCAGAACTGCACTCAGTAGTCCAGCTGTGGCATAACTATCGTTTTATCCAGCTCCGACATAACCTGCTCTTATATTCTATGCCTCGGTTAATAAATGAAAGCATCCCATTTGTCTTCTTAACTACCTTATCCTCCTCTGCAGCTGCCGCCAAGAATTATTGGACATGTTCACCAAGGCCCCTCTGGTCCTCTGTGCTTCTTAGGGTCCTATCATTCATTGTGTATTCCCTTGTTGTTTTAGTCCTCCCAAAATGAATCAGCCCACATTTCTCAGGAATAAATTCCATTTGCCACTGCTCTGCCCAGCTTAATAGCCCATTTATATTGTACTGTAATCTAATGTTTTCCTCCTCACCATTTACGACACAACCAATTTTCGTGTCATCTGTGAACTCATTGATCATACCTCCTATATTCACAACCAAATCATTAATGTACGCAGTACAACAGCAAGAGTCCCAGCACCAATCCCTGTGGTACACCACTCACCGCCGGACCCAATTGCAAAAACAACCTTTGACCATCACCCACTGCCTCCTGCCACGAAGCCAATTTTGGATCCAATTTGCCAAATTGCCCTGTATCCCATGGGCTCTCACCTTCTTGACCATTATCTTATGCAGGACCTTTTCAAAAGCCTCACTGACGTATATGTAGACTACATCAACTGCACTAGCCTCATCGACACAACTTGCCACCTCCTCAGAAAAATCAATCAAATTAGTTAGGCATGATCTCACCTTGACAAAGCCATACTTGACCATGTCATCAGTGAGGCAACACACCACCCTGGAGTCACATCTACGGCTGCAGAAGAGCCGGACTGCACCCCTCACTATTGAATCTCCTACCACTCTTGCTCTTGTGCAGCTGAGCCACCCGCAGTGCTTTGAACTTGTCTCTGGCTGCACGCTCCTAAGGAACCTTAACGCTTAAAATTTTTCAATGTAAAAAAAAGGTTATCGGACGAGATGCACTCTTTCCTCTCTACCTGCCTGCATCCCTTCTTCCGACTGGTGGTCACCCATTCCCTCTCTGACTTGCACTTCCTTAAACTGCGGAGTTACCACATCTAAGAACATGCTATAAACGTAACCCTCAGCTTCGCGGATGCAGCGCTGTGTCTCCAGTTGATGCTCAAGCTCCGAAGTCCGTGGCTCAAGCTGGTCAAGCCGGGTTCACTTCCAGCACACCTGGACATCCAGACTGCAAGGAGTGTCTAAGAGTTATCTTATGTCACATGCCATGCAACACACGGGACTGAGCCATAATTCTTGTTTGTTTTTACTTTCTCGGTCCTATAGCCCATTAAGGTACTGCCGGATGCAATCAATGGAAGCAGGTAACGACTCAATTTCAAACGTGGTCAGCGGTGTCTGCCTCCACTTTAATGCTGCCTGTAAGATGCCCATGTCTAAATCCCACATAAACTGAAACATTGTTGTGCCCATCTTTCTGTTCTGTGAACTTCGCAGTACCATAGATAAAAACAAAAAACTGCAGATGCTGGAAATCCAAAACAAAAACAGAATTACCTGCAATATCTCAGCAGGTCTGGCAGCATCGGCAGAGAAAAAAAGAGTTGATGTTTCGAGTCCTCATGACCCTTCAACACACAACTGATCTTTCTTTACAAGAAGAGGGAAATATAAGCTGGTTTAAGGTGGGGGTGGGGAGAAGTGGAGGGGGGGTGGTGGTGTTAGGATAGGAGCAGATCATCAAAAGATGTCACAGACAAGGGAACAAAACAACACAGAGGTGTTGAAGTTGGTGATATTATCTAAACGAATGTACTAATTAAAAATGGATGGTAGGGCACTCAAGGTATAACTCTAGTGGGGGTGGGGGAGCATAAAAGATTTAAAAATAATGGGAATAGGTGGGAAAAGGAAAATCTCTATAAATTATTGGAAAAAAAACAAAAGGAAGGGGGAAGAAACAGAAAGGGGGTGGGGATGGAGGAGGGAGCTCAAGATCTAAAGTTGTTGAATTTAATATTCAGTCCCGAAGGCTGTAAAGTGCCTAGTCGCAAGATGAGGTGCTGTTCCTCCAGTTTGCGTTGAGCTTCACGGGAACAATGCAGCAGGCCAAGGACAGACATGTGGACAAGAGAGCAGGGTGGAGTGTTAAAATGGCAAGTGACAGGGAGGTTTGGGTCATTCTTGTGGACAGACTGCAGGTGTTCAGCAAAGCCGTCACCCAGTTTACGTTTAGTCCCTCCAGTGTAGAGGAGACCGCATTGGGAGCAATGAATACAGTAGACTAAGTTGGGGGAAATGCAAGTGAAATGCTGCTTCACTTGAAAGGAGTGTTTGGGCCCTTGGATGGTGAGGAGAGAGGAAGTGAAGGGACAGGTGTTACATCTTTTGCGTGGGCATGGGGAGGTGCCATAGGTGGGGGTTTAGGAGTAGGGGGTGATGGAGCAGTGGACCAGGGTGTCCCGGAGGGAACGATCCCTACTGAATGCTGACGGGGGGGTGAAGGGAATATGTGTTTGGTGGTGGCATCATGCTGGAGTTGGCAGAAAGGGCAGAGGATGATCCTTTGAATGCGGAGGCTGATGGGGTGATAGGTGAGGACAAGGGGGACCCTATCATGTTTCTGGCTGAGAGAAGAAGGCGTGAGGGCGGATGCGCGGGAGATGGGCTGGACACAGTTGAGGGCCCTGTCAATGACCGTGGGTGGAAAACCTCAGTTAAGGAAGAAGGAGGACATGTCAGAGGGACTGTTTTTGAAGGTAGCAGCATCAGAAGAGATGCGACGGAGGCGAAGGAACTGAGAGAATGGGATGGAGTCCTTAGAGGAAGCGGGGTGTGAGGAGCTGTAGTCGAGGTAGCTGTGGAACGGTAGGCTTGTAATGGAAACCTGCGGTCTGTCCGCAAGAATGACCCAAACCTCCCTCTCGCTTGCCATTTTAACACTCTACCCTGCTCTTTTGCCCACATGTCTGTCCTTGGCCTGCTGCATTGTTCCAGTGAAGCTCAACGCAACCGGTAGGAACAGCACCTCATCTTCTGACTAGGCACTTCACAGCCTTCCAGACTGAATATTGAATTCAACAACTTTAGGTCTTGAGCTCCCTCCTCCATCCCCACCTCCTTTCTGTTTCTTCCCCTTCCTTTTTTTTCCCAATAATGTATATAGATTTTTCTTTTCCCACCTATTTCCATTATTTTTAAATCTTTTATGCTCCCCCACCCCCACTAGAGCTGTACATTGAGTGCCCTACCATCCATTCTTAATTAGTACATTCGTTTAGATAATATCACCAACTTCAACGCCTCTGTGTCCTTTTGTTCTTTTGTCTGTGACATCTTTTGATGATCTGCTCCTATTCCAACAACCCCACCCCCCCCCACTCCCCCCCGCCCCCCGCCCCCTCCCTTTAACCAGCTTATATTTCCCTCTTCTTGTAAAGAAAGATCAGTTGTGTGTTGAAGGGTCATGAGGACTCGAAAAGTCAACTCTTTTCTTCTCCGCCGATTCTGCCAGACCTGCTGAGTTTTTCCAGGTAATTCTGTTATTGTTTCGCAGTACCGTAGATTAGTCGCTACTAGTGGCCGTCAGAAGCAACTGCAACATAACCGCAGAAATTCACAGATTCTATGAGGAAACAGGTGCTGTACAGATTCTCCAAACTCGTATTGATTTACATTTTAGATGCAAAAATAAAAACCACCCACTCCTAATAACGGTTTTCCTTTACTGATTTTATATTTGTAAACTTGCACTGTTATATTTTACTCTGGACTAATCATCTTTTCTGTGCGATTTTCCAGGATAACGTCTACCGTATTAAAAAAAACACAAATGAACATAGTGTCACGGAAAAAATTCAAATGGGAAAGGAATAAAATTCAGGAAGAATGAAGCTCAACAAAAGGCAGGCGAAAAATTGAAAGAGTCAGCAGGTTCGGCCGGGAGATTCTGTGCAGTGAGGCTAACGGGTCAGCTTTGGGTTCCTTGTATAGACCTAAAATGTTCATGCTACCTTCCTCTATGCACATGGTGCCGGACCGGATCAGTCTTGACAAAATCTCCTGTTATTACCTCAGTTCTACATCTCGCTTTTTTGAAGAATAGAACAATCCCTGGGCAGGAAGCAGCGGAGGGAAAAGATTCCTAGAATCAATGAATTTCACACAATCCGAGTAATTTCATTCGGGTTCCACAGTACAATTTACTGAAAATAATAATTATTAACAATGAGGAAAAGCCTTTGTGAAAATTGAAATGGACTTTTATTCGAATTAGAACCACATGTATTTTTCAATTAAAATATCGCCGAACTGCTTGACGTTCACTTGCACACTTAAAGTTAGCGACTTCACCAACTTACTGGTTGCAGACTGCGAATGGCGGGAAAGGAAACCGGGTTCAATACTGTTGCGGTAATCATGCTGACCACTGCACCAGCATCGCTGACCGGTGAAGAGCTTCGGCGATTTTTTATTTCTAGATCTTATTACTGAACTGCATTAGTCACTGGTATTTTTTTGAACCGCCGTCAAAAATTGAAGATGCACAGCACCCAGTAATGATTCGCCTTATCTTGGACAGAAGATATAGCTGATACCTGCAATAGCTGATAAGTTTCATATTTGTCTTTTCCTGAAGCTCACATCAGCCATTCAGAGGAGTTAAATGGTAAGTGGAATTGTTGTTCGCAAGAGTCAGACTCCTTGCAATAAAATAAATACAATTCCAACTTGCCAAGCTCCCTTGTGCCTTAACTGGCCTATAATTTATATTCCTTCCAGACTCACTAGCTCTCTATTCTAATTTTGGCTTTGCATTTCCCTCTGCTGATCCTCCTCTCAATGTCTGCCAATGTCTTCTCATGCCCACATTTTGTTTTCTTAATTTCCTTTTTAAGTCCCTCCCTATACATTCTATACTGCAGTAGGGCTTGCGCTGTTTTGAGGACTCGTTACGTGCCTTAAACCTTCCTTTTCCACTTTACCCATCCTTACCTACTACTCACCAATCCATCTGACAAGCTGGTTCGGGCCCTCCCCAACAGCACTAGCAAACCTCGCTGTAACTGCGTTGTTCCCATTTCAGTTCAGGTGCAACAACTCTGCCTTCTACAGGTCCCATAGCCCCCTGAAGCGGTCCCAATGTCCCAGAAATCTAAAACCCTCCCTCCATCACCATCTTTCCAGCGATGTTTTCATCTGGATGAATGTCCTATTTCTACATTCACTAGCACATGGCACCGGAAGTAATTTCGCCTGGGCATAGGGGGTTCTGAGTACATATATTTTGACCATGTTGGAATCTGAACAATGTTCCTGTACGTGACCAATAATGCAAAAATATGCTGAATGCTAGTAATTTAGCAGAGTGCTACTTCACACTGCTGGAGATGGCTTTCTCCTTGTAATTGCTCAACTTGTAACCTGCACCTGGGCCTCCTGTGGTCTGTTTGTCAAAGATATCGCACACACATAATCACATAGGTGATATAGAACGGCGTACAGTTCCAAAAAAAAATTAAGAATTTTGTTCCCATTCAGTATCAGGAAACCGCTTGATTGACACCCACCGCCAACACTTTGAATATACATCCCCTCCATCAGTGGTACAAAGTGGCAGCAATTCCAGAATGGTGCGCTGAAAAATTAGACAAGGATCCCTTGACGGCACCTTTCAGGCTCACCACATCTATTACTTGGAAGGAAAAGGGCAGGAAATGCATCAGAAGGCCACAGACTTTAAGATCCCCTCTAAGCTGCACACAATACTGACTTGGAAAGGTGTCACAAATCCTTCCCTGTGCTAGGTCAGAAACCTGGAAATCACTCTTTACATCACAGTGGATGTCCCTACACCACAGGGACAGCAGCAGTTCCAATAGAGAGTGCACCATCACCTTCAAGGACAATAAGGAATGGAGAATAAATGTTGACCTTGCCAGGGACGAATTAAAAAAAACAGACACTATATTCCAAACTTTGCGGCAACCCTCTCCTGGGGTATTGTGCCAGTCTCAGTTGAAAGGGACCTATACTGACGGTACCTTCACCACCTACACACTGACAGTGACATCAAGGCCACCCGCTGCTTCATTGAGATTCATGTCAGGAACAGTTTCCAGTTGGAATGTAAGCAGAGACCAAATTCATTGAAATAAATTGTGGTTGTTTGCGGAGCCTTAAAATCTGGATTATCTGCATGGAATCAGTTCCCAAATGAGATTGTCATGGAATCATCCATAATATCTCTTTGTGATAGGGCGTGGGAGGATCAAAGCTAAAGAGGAAGATGAAAATGTATACTTTCATCATCAAATCAATAATCCCGAAATGGCTATCATTCTTGTACCGCGACAAACCCCGTTGGGATGGACTCAAGAGGCAGCACAACTCAAGCACAATGGTGAACGTTAGCTCCAAGGGTAATTCTGATCCAACTGTGCTTCCTTATATTCGCAAATGATCCTCAAAGCAACCTCCTGACTTGAAGATAATCATTCCTTGCAGTGTTATTTTTAAATCAAAAGTATTCAAAAAATAGGTAAATTGACGAGCGAGATTCTAATTCAAGATTGCTTGTTCAAGGGAGAGGTGCTTTCACCAACTTAGCCATGGCGCCAACCCGCCTGCTTGTGCACAATTTTGAATTGTCTAACAAGATGCATCACAAGAATTTTTTCCCACTTCTTCCTTTGGTAACTCCCCTTCCACAGCGCATTTTTCACACAGACAGACCGGAAGCCTCCCTTGGGCTTCATTTCATAAATCTTCTAAATTTCACCAACTGTTCTCTCCTTAGCAGTGACGTATGATGTGACAGCTGTTGTTACCCAGTTATCTGTACTGGGCCTTCGAAGTTTTGAAGATTGCATTCATTTTGGTGAGGTTTTAAGTTGCCAGAATTAGAGTGGGAAACTATGAAGGAACAAAGATTGATGTCACGAGTGGGCCACAGATTTCATATGGTCTTTGTTGTCATAGTGTCATACAACACGAAACAGGCCCTTGGGTCCAACGTGTCCGCGCTGGCCATTAAGCATGTATGTAATCAATCCCATTTCCAGCCCGTAACTCTGTATGGCGTGTCAAGTATTCCTCAAAATGCTTTTGAAATTTTGTGAGGCCTTCAGCCTCTGCCAGACCCTCAGGCAGTCTGTTCCCGATTCCAACCACCTTTTAGGGAAGAAATACTGAAAAACCCCCAAAAACTTTTGCCCCTCACCTTACATCTATGCCCCTGGTGATTGACACCTGCTAAAAATAAACATTTCTTCCAATTATGACCTTCATAATTTTGTTTGCCTCTATCAGATTCCCCCTCAGTCTTTTCTGCTCTAGGGAAGGCCACTATATCCTATCCTGTCTCTCTTCATAGCTGAAACGTTGCCGTCCAGGCAACATCCTGGTGAATCTCCCCTGCACCCTCTCCATCCTTCCTATGATTTGTCGACCGCAACTGCAGACAGTACACCAGCTGTGGCCTGACTATCGTTTAATACAGCTCCAACATAACCTCTGGGCACTTATATTCTATGCCTCGGCTAATAAAGGCAAGTACAGCATATGCCTTCCTAACCAGCTTACCTACCTGCACTGCTGCCTTCAGGTTTCTATGGACATCTACATCAAGGTCCCCCTGGTCTTCTGTACGTCCTAGGGTCCTATCATTTTTTGTGCATTCCTTGCCGTGTTAGTCATCACAAATGCAACTCAGAATTCACAGGATTTAATTCCATTTAACACGACGCTGCCCATCGTACCAGCCTATTTACATCGTCCTGTAATCAAAAGCTTTCGTCCTCACTATTTGCAGTGCCACCAATTTTGTGTGATCTGCCAACCTACTGATAAAGAAGAACGGTCGAATCGGAATTACACTGGGAATGAACGCACACCATGGTAGTTGAGGCTCACTGCCTCTTGAGAACATCTCAATGTAGTTTGGCCGGTTACAGGAATGATAACCTCTCATAATCATTGAAATGATGATGAAAGATATCCATTTATTTATTCCTTATCGATTTTCATCCACCGCACATCGTATCACAAAGAGTGATCACTCCATGAAAGTCTCATTTAGGAGTCAATTCAGTGCAGATATTCCAGACTTTAAAGGCTCCTCAGCCAACAACAATTTATGTCAATGAATGTGCCCTCCCTTTGCATTCCACTTGGAATCTGTTCTTGGCATTAACCTCACTGAAGGAGAGGGTAGTTTTGTGTTTCCTGTCAGCGTGTAGACAGAGAAGTTGAGGTGACAATGGTCACTTTGAACTGAGACTGGGACACGACCTCAGGAGAGGGTCGCCGTGTCTTCTGGAATTAATAATCCATTCTTTATTAAATTCATCCCTGGTAAAGTCATCAATTTGAAGAACACCCATTCTAGGATTATACGGTTCTAGGATAATGAAGCCTGAACTCCTAAAGCAACCAACTGAATTCCGGAATGCCACTGACGAATTGGCATTACTTCCACCCCATTGTCAATATAATACTGGCGTTTCCTCTGAGTAATGTCTATGAAAACAATAAATAGGAACAGATAGGAGGAAGCATTTCACGGCTTCTCAGTCATTCAATAACTTCCTGGCTGATCATCCACCTCAATTGAACCCTTGTGTAAATTTTCAATTGGCATTCTCATACCAGATGAATAATTCCCAGAGTTTGCCAATGGTGGGATACAATTCAAAATATTGCAAGGCAAGTCTGTCCGTGGGCTTGGCGCCATGGCATAGTTGGTGAAAGCACCTCTTTAGTAAACAGTAGATCCTGAGCATGAATCTCAGCGGTACCTCTATGTGTCCCTTGATTACTTTTGATTTTACATTAAATAAGCATTTAGAGTCACGTGTGAGTATACAGAAGCACAATCAGTTCGCAATTACCCTTGCAGCTGACGTGCTTGATGCTGGATGCCTCTTGAGTCCATCAAATGTGACGTGGTGTGTAACAGAAAGGATAACTGCTCCGGGTTTATTGAAGTGCTAATAAAATAGATCCCATTTTATCTTCCTCTTTGAATTTGATTCACTCCACACCCGATGACAAAGAGAGATATTATGGATCACTCCATGAAAGTATCATTTGGGGAACAATAAAGTGCAGATAACCCAGAGTTAATAGCTCCACAATCATCAACAATTTATTTCAATTAATTTGGCCTCCGCCTGCATTCCACTCGGAAGCTATTCTTGAATTTAGTCTCACTGAAGCAGAAGGTGACCATGTTGTTCCTGTCAGTGTGTAGGTGATGATGTTGCAGACACAATGGGTCCCTTTCTACTGAGACTGACACACGAACCCAGAAGAGGGGTGCAGCGAGGTTTGGATAAACGGTCCACCTTTTTAATTTGTCCATGGTAAGGTCATCATTTATTATCCATTCCTTATTGTCCTTGAAGGTCGTGGCAAACTATTTGTTTGAACTGTTGCTGTCCCCATCGTGTCGGGTTGTGCATTGCGATTTAAAGAGTGATTTCCAGGTTTCTGATCCTGCGACATGGATGGGATCGTGATACTTTTCCAATTCAGTATTGCCTGGGGCTCATATGCGAACTTGAAAGCTGTGGAGATGCATTTCCTGCCCTTCTCCTCCTAGGTGTTTATGTCATGTCTCTGGATTGTGCTGTCGAAGGAGCTTTGGCGTGACATTTCAGTGCATATTAGAGATGGTCCACACTGGTGCCATGGTGCACCTATGATGGTGGGGTGAATGTTCAAAGTGGTGGTGGTAGTGCTTATCAACCATATCTCCATATTGGATGATATCAATACTCGTAAGTGCTTTTGGAACTGCACTCAGTCCCATATATTCCATGTGCTTAATTACAAATAGGGGTGGATTTTATTTCTTGGCTTCTGAATGTGAACAAGTTAATAGTTTCAGAAGAATGGCCACAGCATTTTAAAATGTACTGGAAAATGTCAGTTCTGAATGGCATTCATCGACCTGAATCGTTACCCCAATGTTTGCCTCTAATCAAAAGATTCTGCACCTGCAGAATATTTCCCGAATTTTCTGAAAAATCCAGTATCCTAAATTAGCTGCAGCTTGTTTTTTTTTTCTTCTTGTTGGTGCACTTCTGCTCTGTAATTTGAAAAGAAGAATGAAAATGTAGAGTGTGGGAAATTTTTCATTGAATTCCAATCTTTATATTGGTGTTTCAGGATAGCACCATATGTAACTACCGCTTGGGAGAGCCATAATGCTGCTCCATTTCACTCAGCCCTTCATCATAGGACAATTGTCTCACCCCGGGGAACAATCAGTGATCCTGCCCTGTGCCTCGTCCAATGCAACTGTATCCTTCCTTAAATATGGAGACCACAAGAACAACCAACATTCAAGACATGTTCTCACCAAAACCCTGTAAGACTACAACAAGGCTTCTTTATTATTGCACTTCAATCTCACTGAAATAAAGGCCAACTTGGAAATTGGCTTTAAATGATGGAAAGATGTATCTCATTGAGTTATAAATGGCTGCACGGTAGCCGAGCAGAGAATCATGATGGAATAATGAAGGAAACTGGACCAAATCAACCCCGCAAAGGGAAAAAAATGAAACAAGGTGGAGGTGGAAATTACGATCTCAAATTGTTCAACTCACTGTTGAGTCCAGGAGGCTGTAGATTGTTGAGTAGAGCTTTATTTGTGATGGAGCTATTTAGTCCCCGCATTCTGTTCCATTATTCAGATACTGTGGCGAGTTTTGAACTAACTCACTTCTACCACATACATGAATATATTTGTTTAAGAAAATGCTATCAGTCACAGGCTTAAAATAAAACCATCAGTCAGCATGGACAGAAGGGGGCTCTAAAATTTCAGCACCATTGGTTTGTGCAATTGTTCCCTAATTTCAATGCTTAAATCTCTAGACTTTTTTTTACTGTGACCAGCAGCCCCAGACTCCGGGCCAGTGGAAAGCGTTTCCTCAACTGACTATATTTGTACAGAGGGATCTGGGTATCCTGGTGCATGAATCATTGAAAAGCTATAATGCAATACAGCAAGTGATTAGGAAGGAATATGAACTGTTGGCGATTATTGAGGGAGACTGAAAGATGAAAGTAGTGAAGTTTTACTGCAGCTGTATTGGCACGGCATTGGTGAGGCCGCATCTGGAGTACTGTCTACAGTTTTGGCGTCTGTGTTGTGAAGAAAAAAAATATAGATGTATGAGAATCAGTTCATAGCAGGTTCACTCAACTCATTCCTGGGATGAAGGGCTTATCTTCTGAAGAAGGTTTGAACAGGCTGAGCCTGTGTCTATTGGAGTTCAGAAGAATGATGTGTGATTTCAAAGAAAAATATAATATCCTAAGCGTACTTTATAGGTTAGATACTGAAAGGATGTTTCGTCTTTGGAGGAGACCAGATCTAGAGGACAGGGCTTAAAAATAAGATGTGTCCATTTTTTAAAAAAATGAGGATTTTTTTCAGTAGTTCGACAACCTGTGGAATTATCTTGCTCTGAAAGAACCGGAAGCTGGTTCATTCAATTCATTCAAGGCTGAGTTGGGTAGATTTTTGTTGGTAAGCGAACCAACAGAAATGGAATACAGACAAGACGCTGGAGTTGTGATAATAAACAGAGCAGCCATGATCTTCTCGTTTGGCAGCACAAGTTCGAAGGGCATGAGGGCCTACTGCTGCCCCTATGCACTATGTTCCCATGTCTTTAGAGTTTCCCCTGAACAACTCGAAATCCAGATAAAATTACACATTCAAACATTAGGAAGGACCTCATTAAATGGGAAGTCGGTGGCTTAAATGCCGGGAATGAGCTTTGAGTTAATGTGTGAAATTGAGGAAAGATTGGAGTGATATGAAGAAGTAAAGAGAGGTACAGAGGACAGAAAACTGGAATATTGGTGAGAAGAAAGAGCGGGGAACTGGGATCGAGTTTTCATTCTTTTCTGCCCAGGAGCCGTTGGTTAGTGCAGCAATCGGGAAACAGAAGTGAAAGGCGATCATACAGTTTATTCACTCAATATTCACGTTAGCATTGGCTTGGGCGTGGCATGGGCTGCTGAATATCGTCTGACTCTGGCACAACTTGAAATGCTATCAGAATATTGCATTTTCGAGTCCTGCTGTGATCATTTCATATTTAAATCAATATAGCTGAATGAAACCACAATGTGTTGATTGTCATTAGGTGAAGGCCTTGGTTTTTACCCTAACCATTTGCAGCATCTTTATGACATGCATTTTCAATCTGCTTCCTGCGTTTTTTGATCACTTCTTTTAAGATTGTGTTCCAGAATGCATATGATAAACTGCCACATCAGGGGCCATTGCAGAACATAAAAGCTCAAGGTATAGACGGTAATACACGGGCATGGGTAGAAGATTATCTGGCTAACAGGAAGAAGACAGTAGGCATAAATGGGTCTTTTTCAGGTTGGTAAGGTGTAACGAGTGTTGTGCCGCTTGGAGCAGTGCTGGGATCTCAAATTTTTTCAAATTATATAAATGACTTGGTTGAAGGGATTGAAGGGATGATTGCCAAATTTGCTGATGACACAAAGAAAGGTAGGAAAGTAAGTTGTGCAGAGCACACAAGGAGGCTACAGATATTTATAGAGATAGGTTAAACGAGTGGGCAAAGATCTGGAAATGGAGTTCAATGTGGGTGAACATGAAACTGACCATTTTGTCAGGAACAACAAAATAAAAGTATATTATGTAAATTGTGAGAGATTGTAGAGCTCTGAGGTGCAGAGGGAGTGGTGTGTCCTCGGTAATGAATCACAAAAGGCGAGTATGCAGGTAAAACAAGCAATTAGGAAAGTTAATGGAATGTTTTATTTTATTGTGACGGTAACTGAATGCAAAAGCCAGTTATGCCTCAGTTCCACAGGGCATTAGTGAGACCACATTTGGAATATTATGTGCAGCATTGGCCACCTTATTTTAGGAAGGATGTAAATATGTTGGAAACAGTAGAGATAAAAATGGCCTGACTAACGCCTGGGATGGATGGGTTGTCGTATGAGGAAAGGTTGGACAGGCTAGGCTTGTATCCACTGGAGATTAGAAGAAAAGGTGGCGACTTGATTGAAACCAATACGATCCTGAGCCATCTTGACAGCTTGCATGTGGAGGGGGTGTCTCCTTTTGAGGGAGAATCTAGAGCAAGGGGTCACTGTTTAAAAATAAGAGGTCACTCAATTAAAGCAGAGATGAGGCGTTTTTTTTCATTCAGAAGGTCGGGAGCCTTTGGAACTCTTTTCTTAAAAAGGTAGTGGAAGCAGAATCTTTGAATATTTTAAGGCAGAGCTAGATAGACTCCTCGTAAGCAAGTGGGTGATAGATTATTAGGGGGAGGTGGTATGTGGATTTAAGGTTGCTATCATATTAGCCATGATCTATATTAAATGGCGTAATCTATTTTAGCTGGATAAATTATGCCTGTCTCCATGTTTTGCGCAATTGGTTAAATTTAATACATCCTCAAGTCAGGGAGACAGGAAGATAGTCATTTCAATCAGTGAGGCTGTGAGCAGTGTTTGAACAGTCACATCGAACCTCATGTACAATAGTCATTTACAACATGGTCATTACTCGGTCACCACAGCTGGGCAAAAGCAGCCTTGTATCGAACGATCGATATAAAACATGAGGCAATTTTCTGGGGCCATTCGTCCAACACCTTCATGCCTTGAACCGCTTCTAATTATTTGGTCCCCGTGGAAATGAAACTCGCGGGAGCAAAGAAGCCTTCCGTTCAGAAGGTGGCCTGTCGGCCCGTCGAGTCTCTGCCTACACACGAGCAATACTGTCAATTTTATTCCACATTCCAGTTTTAACCAATCAATCTGTAAATTAGTTCTCTTCAGGTCCACATTGTATCTGAATTCACCATCCTGTCACAAAGAAATGCAAAATAATTTCGATACTCGAAATTTGAAAAAAAAATAACTGACAATGCTGAAATTTCCCAAGATGTCAGCAAACGTCCGTGGAGACAAGCAGAGCGGCCGATTCAGTCAATGACTTTTCATCAGAACTGAAGAAGGAAATAACTGTAACAGGTTTTAAACCAATGGGGTATGGAAGGGGGCAGGATGTACAAAACAACCAAGGTTTGTGGGGATGGCGGGCAGGAAACAAATGTTTCATGGTACAAAAGCTGAAGATTTTTATAATGGTGAGAGTAAAGATATGAAAGATGTGTGCAGATGAGTTTGTGAGCAGTTCCATAGCAGTCACCAGAATGTAACATGAAGAAAGAAACAATGCAAACGCAAACCAGCAAAACTCGACTTGGGGACAGAAAATATGATCTCAAATTGTCTAAGTCAGTGTCGAGTCCAGGAAGCTGTATTGTGCCAAGCTGGAAGATTAGGGGCTGATTCTTGAGCTTTGCTGTTGCTGAGAGCCTTTATTTCCTGGAGTCTGTTTTGTTATATTAGAGCTCCAGGTTGATTGGTAACTATGGGCATAGGTTTGTGTTTGCCTCATATCCCTTAATACCCTGCCTTTACAACTCTACGAATCTTATATTCAAAATAAAACAATGGAAGAAGCATTAATTACAGTGTGCTGAAGTGAGTTCAGAAGCTGCCACACACATTATAAGGGGAATTGCTTCCATGCTGGCATGCTGAAATCCCTCGCTTATATTTTGATGTCGGTCCTTAGTCCTAGATTACAAGGTAGGGGAAATGTTTTACTTTCCTCAAGTGACCATATCTGCTTCCGGCAACATTTGGAAAAGTTAGATCAAACTCTTCTTTCAATCATGAAGAGGCAGTCAGCAGTTAAAATGTAGGGGCTGAGCTGTGGGGGTTTAGTGTCTGGAATTTAGGATCTTTTGGAGGAAGTTCAATAGGCAAACAGAGTAACAGAGGAAGTGAACCGAAAGATTGGCGAAGAGGAAGTGTGCGAAATATGAATATTGTTCACCATCTTTCATATTTTACACAATGAAACTCCCAAAGAGAAAATGATATTCGAACGGAGGAGCTGCTGATTAGAGCAGAGACCCGAAAATATAACAGGAGCTAGAACAGAATAGTCTATTGAGGGAGTGGTTTGGGAGAAGTGAAAAAAGAAAATATGGGGTGGGGGTGGGAAGGGGGGAGGAGAGGGGATGATTGGCAGGATTCTGAATAGCTGCCACCTGAAACAAAAGGAAATAATGATGGGAGTGTGGATGGAAACAAAGAATAAAATGGTGGCAGAGGTTACAATGTAAGTTAATCTGTAATTTTTGCTGACAGGATGTGCCTTTACTGTCATGGTACTAATGAATTCTGTCACAGTACTCATTACTAAATCGAATATGACCCTATCATTTTGGCTTTACAGTGGCTTGTTTCAGAAAACTGCCTCAAATTCAAGCCACCAATTCTGTGATTCCACAGAAATTTCGATTCAGCGCAGTTCAGGTGAATGAGCCAGTTTCTGTGCTAAGACACACACGGAAATGTCGCTTGACTGTTGGTGTGAAGGACCCATCCATTCAGGGGATTATCTGGGTTGAAAAAAACTCTGTTCTGACAGGTAACGTTATTTTCACACATTGCCTCCTACATATAATCAAATTTCCAAGTCGAATGTCCAATTCCAATTTTGCGTGTTCTCCTTTTTAATTTTTTTTTAAAAAACTTCACCTGAGTGGAAAATAGAGCACCCCTATTCTGCATGACAACCAGGGATATTAACTGCTACCCTAATAAAGAATGCCATTGTTGGGAAAAGGATTTGAGAAATCCGGTGTTTACTTCTGGCACTTACAAAGCCAAACGAAAATAAAGGGTTGCCCCAATCATTTGAGTAATTAAACACTATCTGTGGAACTGGAGATCTTGAGGTCTTCCTTCAGTTATCTCAGAGTGTGACTAGAAGGATGAAAGGGTGACTTCCTGAATTGAAACAATTGTGTTTCAATTCCAACATGGAATGTATGACAAAAGGAAAATTCTGTAGATGCCAGAAATTATTTCTGGAAATAATTCCTCATAACAAACTTTGATAGGTTTGTTAAATTGTAGTAATTGTATTGTCCTATGATTTTTACAGAGCCATCCTTCAGGAATTATTCGGTAGTATACTGGTTAGTAGCCACGTCTATCACGAGGTACATTAAAGTTTATTTAGCTTACGGACAGAAGCACTAATATAATTAAAGAGAACACAGAAAAGTTCATGCAAAAATTCATAAGGTTTAGAAATTGGTTGATAAGGTGAGTGACCGGCGGAGTAAGTAACAACCAGTGGGTACTTTGTTGGATAGCAATATATTTTTTTAATATTCAAATTTCACACTGAGCTAGAATCCAGAAAAGGAACTGCCATCCGAAAGCATGCTAAACATTTCTGAATGAACGATCAGAGCCCAGCACCACACTTTGGGAAATATCACAAGGAGTGCAATAGTGCAGAGGAGATATAGTAGAATAGCACCAGAGATGCGGGACAACAGTTATGCAGGGAGAGTAGGAAGATGGAGTGTTCTCCTTTCAGCAGGATAAGTTAAAAGGAGTTTCAACGGAGCTGTTCAAAATGTTGAAGACTTGATGAACTAAATGAGAATAAGTTGTTTCCATTGAGAGAAGAGGTGCAAACCACATGATAGAAAATTAACAAAATAATCAGAGAGGGAAGTGGAAAGAATTTAATTGATGCAGCTGATTTTTTTTATTTTTATTTGTTGAATAGCAGTGTTTCTGCTATTTAAGAAGGGTTGTAGAGTTAAGCCAGGGGACAACAGACCAGTGAGTCTCACGTCAGTGGTAGCAAAACAATTGGAGACAATTCTGAAGGAGAAAATCTATCTCAGTTTGGAGAGGCAAGGTTAGATCACGCATAGTCAGTATGGCTTTGTCAGAGGGAGGTCATGCCTAAGAAATTTGATTAAACTTTATGAGGAGGTGACCAGGTGTGTAGATGAGGGTACTGCAGTTGATATGGTTTATGTGGATTTCAGCAAAGCCTTTGACAAGGTCCCACATGGGAGACTAATACAGAAGGCAAATGCATATAGGATAAAGGATAATTTGATAAGGTGAATTCAAAACATGCTTCGTTGTAGGAGACAGAGAGTGATGACAGAAGGCTGCTTTGGTGACTGGAAGCCAGTGTCCTGTGGCATATGACAAGGATCTGTGTTGGGTCCCCTATTGTTCATCATTTATATACATGTCATAGGTGGCCATGTGGGATGTAGGATAAGTAAGTTTGCGGATGGCACAAAGATGGCTAACAGTGAGGTTGAGAGTCTTGGGCTACAGGAAGGTATAGACGTGTTGGTCATGTGGGCAGTTAAGTGGCAGTTGGAATTTAACACTAAAAATGGTCAGCTTTGGAAGGAATAATTTGATAAGGGAGTATTTAGTGAACAGCATGACACTAGGACGCCCTGAGGACCGTCTTAGTGTCATGCAAAGTGACCTTGGCGTGTGTGCCCTTAGACCTCTGAAGGTTGAGGGTCATATTAGCGTGATGGTGAAAAAGGCATATGGGAACACTTGCCTTTATAAATCGAGACATAGAATACAAACTTAGGGAGGTCATGTTGCAGTTGTATAGAACGTTGGTGACGCCGCAGCTGGAGTACTGTGTGCAGTTCTGGTCACCAACTTATAGGTAGAGTGTGATTGCACTGGAGTGGGTGCAGAGAAGATTCACCAGGTTGTTGCCTGGCATGAAACATCTGTGTTATGAAGAAAAGTTGGAAAGACTTGGATTGTTTTCTTTGGAGCAGAGGGGACTGAGGGGCAACCTGATTGAGGTATTCAAGATTAAGAGGGGCATAGGAATAATGGATACCGAGCAGTTGTTCCCCTTATTTGAAGGGTGAATCACGAGGGGAGACAAGCTCATGGTAAGCGGCAGGAGGCTTAGGGGGGATGTGAGAGCAAACCTTTGACCAGAAGGTGATGACTTTCTGAAATGCGCTTCCTGGGAGGGTGGTGAGGGCGGGTTGCCTCACATCCTTTAAAAAGTAGCTGGTTGAGAACTTGTCATGCCATAATCTTAAAGGCTATGGGCCAAGTGATGGCAAATGGGATTCGGTAGGCAGGTCAGGTGTTTCTCACGTGTCGGTGCAGACTCGATGGGCCGAAGGGCCCCTTCTGCACTCTGTGATTCTGTTATTCTGCGATACCCTAATACAAATTGAGATATGAGCAGCTTGAAGGGCACAGTTTGCGCAAAATTCGTGATCTGCATTAAAGAAAAACTTTTTTATTATCCAGCACGTAACAAATCCAACAAGAGAGGCCGCAATTCTAGATTTTGTGTTGGAAATAAAGCTGGGTAAGTGAATGAAGTAGCAGTGGCGGACAAGTTTGGAGAGGGCGAGCATAATATGGTTAGAGTTAGCATCATTAAGGAAATGGGCAAACAGAGAACGAGAGTGAGAGTGCCAAACTGGGGCAACACAGTTGCTGCAAAGCTGAGAGCTGTCAAGAGAGGGCTGGATACAACTTTTAGCAGGAAAAACTGTTGTCAAACTAGTGGGAGGGATCCAAAGGTGAGATACTAGGGGCACAGTGTAGACGTGTCCTAACAAAGAAAAAGGGTGGTCCTGCAAAATTTAGAGCCTGCTGGTAACCCAAAAGCGTACAGGTTAATATAAAGCAGAAACAATGAAGTGTATGACAGTTACAAAAAATGTAATACTGTAGGAAGCGTGGAGGACTGCAGGAAGTGTGGCAGCCAAGTAAAAATGGAAATTGGGGAAGCAACGAGAGGATATGAGAAAAGTATTGCAGTTAAAATCAAATAAAATGAAACCGTGCTTCAACTGCACCTTAAAAGTGGCATGAAGCTATTAATGTAAGTAATATTATTGGAAAATGTTTCCTCTTCAAAATAAATGTTTAATCTGTGGAGGAGCATTAATTGGATTAAAGCCAGCTAGTCTGGGTGCCCTAGTTTTGAGATGTAAACAGAGAAGCAGAGTGCATTTGCACTTCTTGAATAGAACATTCAAGAAGTGGGGTGAAAGCTACCACCTAGCTAGCAGATAAAAAGCGGTATGTTTGTATTGCTAATAACTTTGGAACTATGAAAAGATTTTATTTTTAGTGGAGGCTCGTGACACAATGACATTTTACATTCAATGTGCGTGCTTGGAATAACCTCAGAAGCAGTAACAATGTGATATCAAAAGCAGCTGTCAGCCTCCGACTGTCTCCACAGCAACTAAAGTGAAAGGAAATTTATTTTGAATTTGTAAGGTGAAAATATGTTGCCTCGTTAAGTATATGGGTTGCTGTTACCTAATGGAGGTTAATTTTGGAAATTGTAAAAAGTTATGATTGCAGTGATTTGTAGCAACGCCTATATATTTAAATTGTGTAAATTAATAACATGATTATTTTAGCTTAATATAAAACAAGTGGTCTGATTCCTGAATTTAGAGTTGCATCTCAAACATTACACTTGAAATTATATGAAGTATATGAAGATTGTTTAAAGCTTCATTTTGGATTTTATTTAATAACTTAGCTCGCCATCTGCCTCAGACATGACAACTGGAGGTTCGACCAGGACAATTAGATTTCTAATTCCTTTATTGGTTTGCAATTGGTGACTCTTAAGCTAAAAGTACGAGAGGCATTTTGAATTCAGAAGTTGGTTAGGTATTTTAGAACTGATGAGACTACAAATAGCTTTGGCAATTGTTAAGACTTGTCTGGGAGGAGAAGAGAGTATTCTGATTGGGTTGGAGTAAATAACCAAAAGTAAGTTAACAGAGTTGGCAGATAAGTTAATATTGGGGTTACCTGAGGAGGCTTGCAAATCAGATACAGTTAAATGAATAGCACAACATCCAGAATTGGAAGTGAGAGCTGGAACTAATGAGTCACAGCCGGTGGTCGTGAAGCAACTGGTGCAAATGAAAAAGCTTGAATTTGAAGAAAAGTACAGGGAAGTTGTTTTTAAAAGAGATTCATAAATTTTGAAGATAGAGAAGGAGGAAAGGAAAAGAGAGGTAGAAAGATATTTTCAACTGAAATAGTGGCAGTTAGACAAGAGTTGTCAGTAGGTGAAGAAGGCTTTACCTTCATAATGGAACCCGGTGGGGATACATCTACATTTGTAAAATTTCTTCCAAAGTTTCAGAAAAAAAGGGCTTGAAGCATTCTTTATATCATCTGAAAAGCTAGCTAAACAGATGAAATGGCCAGAGGAAAACTGGACTCATATGAGTTGGTTCCTACAGCAAAAAATTAGGAATATCGGAAAACAGTCTTAGAAGACGTACATTGGGTTGGACAGAATAAAACAA
The DNA here is from genome assembly GCF_017639515.1 of Carcharodon carcharias. NCBI lineage: Eukaryota > Metazoa > Chordata > Chondrichthyes > Lamniformes > Lamnidae > Carcharodon > Carcharodon carcharias. The sequence goes on from NW_024470618.1 coordinate 341,748, forward strand.
TGTAATTTTGACTGGTGGATATGAGCATTTAAAATAGAGACAACCTACACAGCTGTAAGGGAAGTGATTATTTTGGATAAACGTAAAGATTCAATCCCTTCAATAGTGAGAACTCAAGTGGAGGAACCGAGGTTTGATTCTGTCAGACAAGCAGCAGAGATAGCTGATGAGTATGAGTTGGTTCATAGAGCTAAACCTCTTTTTCATCACACATTCAAATTGGAAAAGAATAAAATGTGGGAAGGTGAAAGGAAGGTAGATAGTCAGGGAATAGAGTGAATAGCTGGAAGTTCCCAGGAAGTTTTTAATCTCCCACAAGAATAAAAGGGAAGCTGCAGGAGGTTAGAAGTGACATTTGAAAATTGAGGTGTTTCATTGTAATAAGTTTGGGCGTACGAAGTCCGTATGTTGACGATTGTTGGAAAAATATGTCAGAACTGTTGAGTTACAGAAAATCTCTGGATGTAAAATTACTGCGGGCTCTGAGGTTCAGGCACAGACAAAGAAAACAATGCTTTGTGAAGATGTGAAACGGAGAACCAGTATAGCGAAAATAAGTGTGAAGTGTTCACTGTTTAGTCAAGAGGATACTGATGAGCAAGTAGTAGAAATGTTTAAAGGCGTTGTATGAGAAGGGAACGGTTTTCTATGTGTACAGGGTGCAGTGGGTAAATATGTACGTTTTCAAGAGGTACAGGGGCGAGTCAATACATAAAGTTCTGGGATAGTGATATGTGCTATTCAAAGGGAGCGTTGCAGGATGAGGCAATAATAAGTGGGTTTCACGGAGATGCTAAATCTATTCCGTTCTGGAAAGTAAATTTGAGGAGCAAATGGAAGTCAGGTGAAGTTTTAAATCGAGTGGTAGAAAAAATGTTCACTATAGCTAGATCGCCGATGCTTATGGTAGTTGAGCAGCTCACTGTATATTTTTTTCAATAAAGGTTTTACAGAAGAAACATCCTGGATGGTATTCTGATTATGTTAGATGTTCAGCGCGAAGAAAAAGATTAACATAATAAGCAGCAAGTTCAGTGACAATTAGAAGGTATTGAAATCCAATTAGCTGGCAGAGCATGTGATAACATTGTTCAAGAGGAAGGATCAATTGTCATATAAAAGCAAAAAAAAAAACTGTGGATGCAGGAGATCAAAAACAAAAACAATAATACCTGGAAAAAATCAGTAGGTCTGGCAGCATCTGTGGAGAGGAACACGGTTACCGTTTCGAATCCGTATGACTCATCAACAGAACAAAGTAAAAATAGAAAAGAGGTGAAATATAAGCTATTTTAAGGGTGGGGGGGGTGGGGGGCAGTAGAGGACCAGTGATAGGTGGAGATAGCCAAAAGATGTCATAGACAAAAAGACAAAGAGGTGTTGAAGGTGGTGATATTATCTAAGGAATGTGCTGAATAAGGGTAGAAAGCAGGACAAGCAAGATACAGATAGCCTAAGGGGGTGGGGTGGGATGAAAGAATCGAAATAGGCTAAAAGGTAGAGATAAAACAACAGATGGAAATAGGTTTAAAAATAATGGAAATAGGTGGGAATAGAAAAATCTATATAAATTATTGGAAAAAAAGTGGGGAGGGGGGTGGGGTTGGGGTGGGATCGGAAAGGGGGTGGTGATGGAGGAGAGAGTTCATAATCTAAAATTGTTAAACTCAATATTCAGTCCGGAAGGCTGTAAAGTGCCTAGTCGGAAGATGAGGTGCTGTTCCTCCAGTTTGCGTTAAGCTTCACTGGAACAATGCAGCAAGCCAAGGACAGACATGTGGGCATGAGAGCAGGGTGGAGTGCTGAAATGGACGGCGACAGGGAGGTCAGGGTCATGCTTGTGGACAGACCAAAGGTGTTCTACAAAGCAATCACCCAGTCTGTGTTTGGTCTCTCCAATGTAGAAGAGACCACATTGGGAGCAACGAATGCAGTAGACTAAATTGAGAGAAGTGCAAGTGAAATGTTCTTTCACTTGAAAGGAGTTTTTAGGCCCTTGGACGGTGAGGAGAGGGGAAGTAAATGGGCAGGTGTTGCACCTTCTGCGGTTGCATGGGAAGGTGGTGTTGGAAGGGGTTGAGGTGTAGAGGTTGATGGACTAGTGGGCCAGGGTGTCCCAGAGGGAATGATCCCTGCAACAATCCTGCCAGGGTGGGTGAGGGGTAGATGTGTTTCTGGTGGCATCATGCTGGAGTTGGCAGAAATGGTGGAGGATGATCCTTTGAATGCGGAGGCTGGTGAGGTGTTAAGTGAGGACAAGGGGGTCCCTATCATGTTTCTCGGCGGGAGAGGAAGGTGTGCATGTGGATGTGCGGGAGATGGGCTTGGCACGGTTGAGAGCCCTGTCAACGACCGTGTTTGGATAAACCTCAGCTAAGGAAGAAGGAAGACATGTCAGAGGAACTGTTTTTGAAAGTGGCATCATCAGAACAGATGAACTGGAAGCGAAAGAACTGAGAGAATGGGATCAAATCCTTAGAGGAAGCGGGGTGTGAGCAACTGTAGTCGAGTTATCTGTGGGAGTCAGTAGGCTTGTAATGGAAATTGGTGGACAGTCTATCACCAGAAATTGAGACAGAAAGTTAAAGGAAGGGAAGGAAATTGTCAAAGACGAACCACGTGAATATGATGGAGGGCTGGAAATTGGAAGCAAAATTTTTCCAGGTTCATACGAAGCAGCACCGAAGCAATAATCGATGTACCGGATAAAGAGTTGGGGGAGGGGACCAGAGTAGGACTGGAACAAGGAATGTTCTACATACCCCATAAAGAGAAAGGCATAACTGGGGTCCATGCAGGTACCTATAACCACACCTTTAATTTGGAAAGTGAGAGGAGTTTAAGAAGGAATTGTTCAGTGTGAGAACAAGTTTAGCCACATGGAGGAGAGGAGTGATGGATGGGGCTTGTTCGGGCCTCTGTTCCAGGAAGAAGCGGAGAGCCATCAGACCATCCTGGTGGATGATGGATGTGTAGAGGGATTTGACGTCCATGGTGAAGAGGAAGCGGTTGGGGCCAGGGAACTGGAAATTGTTGATATGATGTAGGGTGTCAGAGGAATCACAGATGCAGGTGGGAATGGACTAGACAAGTTAAGAGAGAATGGAGTCAAGATAGCATGAAATGAGTTCCATGGGACAGAAACAGGCTGATAAGATCGGCATTTAACCTCTTTTCTATTTTTACTCAGTTCTGTTGAAGAGTCATACGGACTCGAAACGTTAACTGTGTTCCCCTCTGCAGATCCTGCCAGACCTGCTGAGTTTTTCCATGATTAATAGTCAGTTCAGTTCAAATGTTTAACTGAAAGAGGTTAGTGGAGTTGCATAAATATGATTTGCAATTAAAACAGTTATTTGAGAATACTTATTCAGAAACCGAAGCAAAATGAATTCCAGGAAGTTATTACCGGGAGGTAATTTAATGGCATATTAGAGGTCGGATCATTTCTGAACAAATTAAAGATCTCGGGAGGTGCATCAGATTGTTGTCATATTGAGTCACGGGTTTGAAATCCTGGGGAGCTCTCATGAAATTCGAATGGGAGGGCATTTAGGAATGTCCTTTTTTATCTTTGCCAAGAACGCATAGGGATGTAGTCAAATCCTGTAGTGCCTGTTATATTTTTGAATTAACAGGAACGTCACCATCAGTTGTTTAGCTGGCACCTTCAATCCCAATGTCAGAATGTAAATAATCTATTACAAGGGTCATGATTGCTTGTGGGACACCTCTCCCTCAGAATTGAAGCTGAAATCAGTATTTATTAACAGTAGTGGATGTGTCCACCAGGATTGCTGATGATTTATCTTTAAGAAATATGACAACTATGATGATTGTGGAAGAGTTAATTGTTCTTTTCACAAGATATTGCTGACCCAAAGAAATACAAACAGATCAGGGGTCAAATTTCATATCACAACTGTTTAAGGAAGGAATGAACAGTGTGGGGATAAAACAATATATGTCAATAACTTATCACCCGGAGATACAAGGAACTTTGGAAAGATGGCATCAAACTTTAAATAAAAATTAAGATAACAGCATACAGTCATGTTTACAAACTGGATTTTGATACAGAAATTCAATTTTTGTTATTTGCTATTAGAGACAATCCTAATGCATCAATTGGTTTTAGACCCTTTTGGACGAACTTATGATCATAAGGTAAGTGGACCACTGAAATGGACTTATGAGAATTTGGAGAGTTAAAATTCAGAAACAATTCTGCTGGGTTACTTATCAAATTTCAAGGAAAGATTAAACCAATCAATGTGAGTTGGCTGGGGAACATTTAAAGACATCACAGCACGTGATAAAAGTGAAAACAGATAAGAAAGCTAAAAATCACAGATTTATTTCTGGAAGGAAAGTACAGTTATCTTGCCAGTGCCAGGTGATACATTAAATAGAGGATCTAGTGGGCTTTACAGGGTTGAAAAGCAATTGCCCAAAGTGCTTTGTAAATACATTTTCCAGGGAGAAGAAAGAAGAACAGGGTATGTCATGTAAATATGCTTAAAAAGTGCTTTGACATGGAAGATGAGAAAAAAGAAATATTTGTGATGCTGGATGATGAAAAAGAGGAGGAAGTGCAGAGTCTGAAATTGATTTTCTTCATTTGGGTAATGAGGGGGTGCTTCTAAATTTAAATTAAATTAAATATTACGTTATCTTCCAAGCAAGTGTGAAAGCGATTTTCAAAACATATTGCAGTCATGTAAACCTAATTATGGAAATAAGTTGGGGAAGACACATTTTGGTTTACATGATGCATGTACGAGAGTATCATCTTCAATAAGCCTAAAACCTTATAGATTAAATCCGGCAAAATTATCGGAAGTACCAACCTAAATTTATTTCATGCTTCAAAATGATATCATTAAGTCCAGCTGCAAGAACTTGAGTTCCCCAATTGAAGTGGCACAGAAACTGGATTGATCACAAATATTGCACGTGTATTACCTAAAGGTGAATGCGTTCACACAAACGGATTCATATCCCATACCGTGGTCGGAGGATTCCATTGACAAATTGGGACAATCGAAATTTATTACAAAGGTTGACATGCTAAAATAATATTGACAGGCACCATTGTCGGAAGGTGCAAGTGGGAAATCAGCTTTTGTAACTCCAAGTGGAATATAACAATTAAAATCATGCCATTTGGCAGGAAAACTGCAGCTGCGACATTTCAAAGACTGATAATGAAGTAATTGCAGGTCTAAGCATGTGGGCAGTTTATAATGATGATCTAATTATTCTCAGTCAGTCGTGAGAGGAGCAATTGCAGCATCTTGCTCGACTACAAGATAATAACTTGGTGATGAATATGGTTTAAAGTGAATTTGCAAAATCGCAGCTTTCTTATTTAGGCCATATTATTGGGCAAGGTGTCTCCGAGAGATGCGAAGGTCAAGGCTGCCGTCGATTTCACAGTGCCTACACAACAACGTGAAGCTTTGGATTTTCTGGGCATGAGTGTGTTTTACCGGAAATTTGTATCAAAATTTCAATCAAGTGTTAGCTCTACTTACTGAACTAAAAAAGAACAGTAAAAAAGAACAAGAAGATCCAATGGACACCGTAGTCAGTCCATAGTTTGAAAGAAGAATTAACTACAATACCAGTGTTGTCAGTACTCAATTACGTGAAGCGATTCAAGGCGGCCATTGATGCAAACGATAGAGGCATTGAGCTTTCCGTTACAAGAAGATAACACCGAAATTAAAAACGGAGAGTGTATTCTTTGGAAGCTGAATGTACAACAGAGAAGATATTCAACGATCGTAAAAGAGACTTCGAGTGTGGTGTTACCATTGCAGTATTTCACAATTTCTGTTGCAAACAGCCCATTAGAAAGAACCCTTTATACATAATCCTTTCAAGTTTATGGACACCGTCTTTTACAAAAGTTTACAGCTGATCAAATGGAGACTATTATTGCAGCCGATTAATCCGTGTATTATGCATATTGCTGGAAGGAGAAAATGTGTTTGCTGATGCATCAAGAGTTTGAAGCTCTAAGGAAATGGAACTTAAAAAAAAAACCTGGACGCTGAACTGGACTGATTTCTGTTGATAACAAGGACTTTTGTGTGTGTGCATTTGGGTGTGTAGTGTAACAAATATATAAGGTAGTGTGAACGTGTTATTAAAATTAAGTCTCCTCTTTGAATTATGGTGATTTTTTTTTTTGATATGGAGGGGAATGTTATTTAGCTATTAATGTATCTAATAATATTATCAAAAAATAGTTTATAAGAAAAAAATGTTTAGTCTGTGGGTGCGTGCCAATAGGATTAAACCCAACTAGTCTGAGTGCATTGATGTGTACTAGTTTCGAGATATACACAAAGGGGTAGATTGCATTTACATTACATGAATAGACCATTCTAGAACCGCAGTGAAAACAAACACCTAGCAAGCAGATACCAAACGGTATGTTTATATTGCTAATAACATTGTTCCTATGAAAGGTGTTATAATGTTAGAAGAGGCTGGTGATACGACGCTAATTTACATTCGATGAGCGGTGTTAGGTATAACTTTAGCAGACTTGTATCTGCAGAGCCGAGGCAATTTGTGATCAAGAGCAGCCGTAAGCCTGCAACTGTACCCACAGGCATAAAAGCATAAAAAAAATATTTTGAATGTGTAAGGTGAAAATGCTTCACCTGGTGTCCTAAGTATATTGTTTGTTGTTGCATTAATGGCGATTATTTTGGGAATCTGTTAAATGTTATGATCGTAGTATTTTGTAGCCATGTGTATATATTTAACTTGTGTAAAATAATAAAATGCTTCATATAGCTTAATATAAACCCTCTTGAGAACAGCTGGTATGATTCCAGAATTTAGAATTGCATCCCAATCCTGACACGTAAAATTAAAGGTCATGATAATCGGTTACATTTTCCCTCTCTGTTTAAAAAAAGAACACTCAGCTTTACTAACTGTTCGGTCATAACATAGGCAAAGAATAGCTCAGGAAAGAGTAGTGCCTATTAGAGATTTACAAGGCAACATGTGAGTTGATGCAAAATATGTGGGCAGGATTCTAAATTAGTATTTTCTTTTGATTTCACTAAGGATAGGGATGATGCAGGCATTCTAATTAACGAGAAAGAGTGGGAGATATTATACACAATATTGTTATGATCCCCAATGAGTTTAACCTTGAATAAGTTTGATCCCGGATTGGCACACAGCTTATTAGATCCATCTTTTATTTGTTTGTTTAAAAACTTGGGAAGTAGGTATTGAGCAAAGTCACAAGCAACTTATGAATTTCAAAAAAAAAACAAGAAAATATGAACTACATTCACCCACAGCTACTCCTTTACAGAAATGTATATATATAGATTCGGAAGGATAACACAAGTTGCCAAATTTGCCCTATGCTCTAATGTTCACAGAAAATACACAATCCACGCAAACCCATTAGCGCACTGTAGTCAGGTATAACAGACGCTGAAAACAAGTAACTAATGTCAACTCAACCACATGTTATGATCCTCTGGCTCCCCCCAAATACCTTTCAAACACTGAGCAAACGCTTCCATTGTACTCTGCCTTTCGCGCTAGGATTTCCAATCTCAACTGTCCAGGAACTGACCCTTGGAATATTCTCCAAGCCGATGCTTCTCTCAAACGCTTTCCACATGGGTTTGCCTCCAGGGCTTAAAACTCTCCTCCCGATTTTCTTCTCCCCTGGGTCACCACATGCATTCAAGACTTTTTTTCTTTCCGTGCACTCTCTCAAACCGAATCAGTACTAACAGTACATCATTGCTTCCCATGCCCTTAGCAAATATTTACTGATCTTCAGCTGTCTCTTTCGTCGATCTTGCCTCTTGTAAGCTGTTCTCTCTATAAATCAATTTGATGCAGGTTTTGCCACTTTTAATCTGAGGTTTGGTTTTTCTCTAACCATCAACCTTAACTTCAATTTTCTGGACCTTTTCCAGGTTTCTGCCCATCCTTTGAATACAAGGACTTCATGGGACTTGCCATTCTTCCACTCCCCTGGACTTTGGATTTAAAAAAAATATATATCTTGGGACTGGCTTTCTGTTACCTTTGCTCCAGTCCCTCCTGGCAATTATTTTCAACTGTTTTTGATTGGGTCTAGTCAGTTTTCCCCTTCCAGTTGGCTTCTGTTTGACAGGTGTCTTCCAAACCAGCTGAATTGCAACTATTTCCAAAAAAAATGTTGCTCTAGGCTTTCTGTGTGTGTTGGAGAGAGGGTCCTGTTGCTGGGAAACAACGCATTTACTCTATCCTTGTGATTGCCAGACTTCGTAAATTGTAAAATCTGATTACAAATGCCCATACCTTTTCAAAGAGAAACTAAATCTCCATTCAAAACTTATTAAAACAGGTATGTAGAAATAGAATTCAACATTAAACAGAAAAGCGAATACTAATTCCTAACAACCATCAAAACCAATAGAACAGACTTAAACGATCTTCTCTTTCCGAACTATAATCATAGAGAGGGACTATGTACTGAAGGGATGATGAATTATATCCCAGGCTGTTGAAGGGAGCCTGGGAGGAAACAACAGAAGGCCGTGACATCATTTTTCCACCCTCACTAGATACAGGCATGGACTCAGGGTATTGGAGGCCTGTGAAAGTTGTGCCGTTATTTGTTCGAATTATAGTGCAGAAAATTATCAGCTGGTCATCGTGACTTCATTGTTGGGCCAATTGGTAAGAGAAATTCTGAGAGACAGGATTAATTGTCAAATAGAATAGCACAGTTTGATTGTGGATAGACAGCATGCATTTTTTTTTAGGGGAAGGACGTATCTTTCTATCTTAAAATATTCTTTCGAGGAAATAAAAAGGAAGTTTGATGAGTTAGTGCAGTTGATGTTATCTACATGGATACTTGTAAAGTATTTATCTGGCAAGGTCCCACATGGCAGACTCATCAGGAAAGTGACTTCTCATGGAACACAGGGGAATGTGGCAGCCAAGATTGATTCATGGAATGGCAGGATGACCGTATGAGGAGAGATGGAGCCTGCTAGGGATCTATTCACTAGTTGAGAAGAATGAGAGGAAATCTCATTGAAACATAACATTCTGACAGCATTGGATTAACGGGATGGAGGAATGATAGTTCCTCTGGCTGGGGGGTTTAAAAGAAGGTGTGACAGTCTCTGCATGAAGGATAGACCTTTTCTGACTGAGCTGAGGATAAGCGTCTTCACTCAGAGGGTGGTGAACCGATGGAATTCCGTACCACAGGAGGTTGTGGAGCAGAAATCACTCAATATGTTTAGGAATGAAAATATAGGTTTCTGGACACTAAAGTCGGCAAGGGGCAGGGGGAGTGCGCGGGAATACAGTGTTGAGATAGAGGATCAGCAATGATATTGAATGGCGGAGCAGGTTCAATGATCAGAATGACCTTCTCCTACTCCTATTTTTTAAGTTTCTATGCTGATGCAAAATTGTATCTGTAGCAGTAAACAAAGGATAATGGTTGATGGCTATTTTTGAGAATATAAGGTGGTGCTGCTGGTGTTCCACAGTGCTCAGTCTTGGGGCCCTTGCTCTTTGTTTTATATTTTAATGATTCGGACTTATATCGAATAGGTCTGTTTGTGAAATTTGCAGACTACACAAAAAATGTCTGTGTAGTTGATAGTGAAGACTCTGGAATTAAGGTGATGTTTTGGTTGTTTGGGCAGAGAAGTGGTCAATGAACTTCACTGTGGAAGAAGTGTGAAGTAATGAATTTGGGTAGGGAAAATACATGAAGAGAATACTGAATAAATGGGAAGATATTGAGACAGATTGAGGAAGTGAATTACATTGGACCGCTTGTCCACAGGCCCAGAAAGCGGCACAGTAAGTGGATAAGGCCACGACTGGAATTTTGTGCACAGTTCTGGTCATCACATTACAGGGAGGAAATCATTGCTCTTAGGAGAGTACAGAGGAAGTGTGCAACAATGTTGCCAGTGCTTGAATATTGCAGTAGTGAGGAAAGTTTGGATACAATAGGTTTGTTTTCCTTATAATAGAGGAGGCTAATGGGTAACCTAATTGATGTGTCCTGAATTATGAAGGGCATAGAAGGGGTAGAGGGAAAAGGCTTGTTTCCCGGAGCTGAGGGGTCAATTACAAGTGACACAGATTTTAGGTGATTGCTAGAAGGGTTAGAGGGACATGAGGGAAAGCACTTTCATGTGAAATGTGTTCAGCATTTGCAATCCATTGCCTAAGTTGCTGGTTGAGGTTGGAATGCACAACACATTAATGTATTCCCTGGGAAAGCATCTCAAGTCTGCAAACTGCAAGGCTACTGAGTAGGTGCTGGAAAGTAGGTTTGAAATGGGCGACAAGTTGCTTTTTTTCTCTTTTCCAGCTGGCACAGACACGACGAGCTGAATGGCTTGTTCCTGCATCATAACCTTTCTATGGTTCAATATGCCCGACAGAAAGACTTCAAAGAAAAGTGCAGCAATGGGTTTTGTAAAGAGTTAAGCTCCCCTCCCCTGTCCCCAGCAAACACTTACAGGGGATGTACAATGTGCTCACTAACCATCCAATTGTTTTGATACAAGAGTAGACAGTCCACAAAAGGAGGGAAAGAGAGAGAAAGTGCAAAGGTGGGAGATGGGATGCCAAAGCCGTGAACTCTCACTCAATTTGAGCAGCAGGTTGCAGAGATGTCAGGGGAAGATCGGGACTATGCATGTGCCATGGGTGAGGTGGAATTTTCCAGGAACACATTGACAGAGTCGACAATAATGTGCTCTGATATTAAGGTGGCACTTGACTGAGTATGGCATCAATGAGACCTAGCATAACTGGATTGAGTGGGATTGAGATGTTGGGGGTGGGATGGGGGTGGGTATTGGTGGGGGGGGGGGGGGGGGGGGGGTGGGGGAGGGTGGGGGGCGGTGCAGGGGCGGAGATTCTGGGCTGCTTGCTGTCATACCTAGCACAAAGGAAGATGGAGGTTGTGGTTGTTGGAGGTCAATCATTACAGTTCCAAGGCATCACTGCAGGAGCTCATGAGCATAGTACCCTAGGAAGAAACATCTTCACCTCCTTCAACAATGCTAGTCCTTTCCTTTCAACATAAGGGCAGAAGTGGTGATATGCAATCATCAGCGAACTATATTCAGCGCCATTTCAACTTCTCCAATATTGAAACAGCCCGTGTCCACGTGCAGCAAAAGTTGAGCAAAAACAAGTCTTGATCCTACAATTCGCAACAAATGTTTGCGGGACACAAGTGCCAGGCGCTGACCACCTCCAAAAAGACAGAATTCAAACAATGCCCCTTGGCTTTCAATGGTGTTTCCATCGATATATCCACAATATCAACATTCTAGATGCTACAATTTACCGAAAAATCAACTAGAGAATCCATAAAAATAATTTGGCTTCAAGACAAGGACAGCTGCTAAGAATCCTACGGCGGGTATCTCATCAATTTACACCCCAAAACCTGACCACCACCGACATGGCATCATTCGGGGTGTGATCAGATACTCTCCACTTGCCTGGATGAGTGCATCCCCAACAACACTCAAGAAGTTGGTCAACGTCCAGAACAAAGCAGCCCACTTGGCTGACACTACGGCCATCAACATTCACTCCCTCCAATGTCGATGGCCAGATGTAACAGTGTGTACCATTTAGGAGATGCGGTGCAGGAATTCAATAAGGCTTTGAGGCAGCGCTTTCCTAACCCACGACCACGACCATCAAGAAGGACAACAGCAGTGGATAATTAAAATGCAGCCGCTGGGAATATCCCCTCCAAGTCACTCACCATATTGAATTGGAAATATATCGCTGTTCCTTCACTGATGCTGGTTGAAAATCCAGGAGCGCCCTTCCAAGCAAGGCTGTGGGTTAACGAACAGCATACGGACCACAGCTGTTTCAGATGCCAGCTCATCACACACCTGTTCAAGGACAACTATGGCGTGAAATAAATGCTGGCCCAGACAGCGATGTTTGCATCTAATAAATTAATTAAAAAATATATATCGTGGGACCACATGAAAATCAAGCTGATTGATCCATGCAATGTATGAGCCAGCGCTAGCACTCTGATTCTTTTGTCTTCATTCCAGCTGCTAGCAGGGAAAGGGAAAACTTACCCTCCTCCTCAGGAGAATGCCCCGGCCCCAAGCTTTCTTAACTTTAGTTCTTGAAGTCAGCAAGTAGAGGCATAGAGGCTGAAAGTTTTTTTCTCAAAATTGTTTTGCTTAGAGTGCCAGTCTTTATATAGAGCCTCTTCTCTTTTCCACATATGTTCGACTGTGAATGCTAATCCACATTGTTTCACTATTTCGTTGGTCTTCCCCTCTCCAAAGAAAAATATATAATATAATGCCAACTTTGCCAGTAAACCTTGTGGAAGAGAAACACGCTGTTTATTAACTTCTTCTGGTTTTGTGTAACATATCAACCCCTCGTTTTAATCCAAGCTGCTCTGGCTTATTTAAGAATGAAACTAGCCTTAAATTCTAAAACTTCGTCCATGTTACAAATTTAGCATTTAAAGCCTAGCTTCTCTTCTTGCATCAAAACCTTCAGAAAATCTGTCATAACTTCATAAATTGAATTTCTGCCATACACCCCCCACTGCCTCCCACACTCACACTCACATGCACAGACTCAACCATTCCTCCACTGTGCAATAAATCCCAAAAAAAAAATGACTATTATTGTTTTTGCCTGACAGTGGTGGGATTCTTACTCTGCTATCTAACCCCATGATGTAACAGTTAAACGTGTCTTTGATGGGGGCAGTGAACAGGGAGCTTTACCCTCTATTTAACCCCATGCAATTCCCTGTCCAGACTGTGCTTGATGAGGGCAGTGTAGAGGGAGATTCACTGTGCATCTAACCCCGTGATGTACCTGCCCTTGGACTGATTTTTGGGGCACCGTGAAGGGAGATTTACTCTGTATCCAACGCCATGTTTCACCTGTCCAGGGTGTGTGTGATGGGCAAAGTGTGGAGGAGATTTACTCTGTATATAACCCCGTGCTGATCGTGTTATATGGGGAAAATGTAGAGCAAAATTTCCTCTCTATCTAACTCCCTGGAGGACCTCCCCTGGGAGTCTCTATTGCGGCGGTGTGGAGAGAAATTTAGTCTGGGTCTATCTGTGTTTTGTTTCTGCCCTGGAAGTGTTTAATGGGACAGTGTTGATGGGGATTTACTCTGTATTTACCCTTGTGTGTAATTGATCTGCACAATCTCCTGCACTGCAACAGTGAAGCCTTTTAAAAACATTTCATTCATTGAGAAACACTGGGGATGGAGGGCCTGAAATTGAAATTGTGAGGCCTGTGTCTAAAGGCTGCTACATATTGCCATGGAATATTTGACTCTTTCAGACAGAGCGATGAACTTGAGATTTCAGTGAGATGTGTATCAGCCTTTGTGATTCAGTTCAAAGAAGGTCTTCAGGTTGGTGGGAGGGAAGGGGATGATGAAACTTCTCTATCTTTCCAGCTCTCTCCTTTAATCCATTTGGGCCATTTTCTGTCCCGAAACCTGCATCAGCAATTTATAGCAGAAAGTTTCATGAAGCAATCAATAGCTTCTTTCCGGTTGGAAGGTGGAGTTCTACCTGTACTGGGGACTGAGGGACTGCTTGCCTGTTTTCACTGTGATTATTGTGGGAAATTGCTGTGTGTAGAATGCCTAATTTCCCACATTACTGAAGTGATGCAGAAGCAGACTGGGGAGCAAATGAGAGGGAGAGATAGAGAGAGAGAGAAAATGAGAGAGAGATAGAGAGAGAGAAAGAGAGAGAGAGAGAGAGAGTGAAGAGCAAGATAGAGACAGAGGGACAGGGAGAGAGAGAGAGAGAGGGACAAAGACAGAAAGACATCAATCAAAGTGACAGAGAGTCGGAGAGAGAGAAAGAAACAGAGAGAGAGACTGAGATGGAGAGGGATGAAGAGACGTGGTGAGATAGAGGCGGAGAGAGAGACGGAGAGGCAGCGGGAGAGACAGAGGGTGAGAGAGATGGAGGGAGAGAGATATCGAGAGATACAGAGAGAGAGAGATACAGGGAGAGAATGCAGTAAGCAGGAAAGGGAAATAGGTGATGATGTGCGAAACAGAGAGAGAGGGGGGCAGAGGGAGGAATAGGTAGACAGGAGGGGGTGGAAAAAAACACCATATGTTCAAGTAGCGTTCTCCAATGTGGCAATGTCCCTGGTGATTCCGCATTTTGAACCTTGCTGTGCACAATTCGCCAGCAGCTTGTTTTTCACTGCAACTCTGAGAACAAGTTCATTCATCGAATGTGGAATGTATCCGATGGTCAGGAATTAAATTTCTAAAGGTGTCAGGGTTCTGTAAAGGTTTGTCGTTATGCCTGGATAATTCCTTGGTTTTAGTATCAATGGCATGTTGGATAGATGAAATGCATTGGTGAGGCAGGGAGTGTAGGGGTATAATTTGGAGACTGGCAGCTGTTTTCTGCCCCAACCCAGTTTTAGAGAGGGGATTTGGTCTTTTTTCTGGGTTGGGGGCGATGAGGGAAGGATATCTGCTTATCGCTGCCTCTGGGAGCTGTAACTCTGGTGCCCAAAATGAGTTTTAATGAAGATCTGATTGTTCATTGCTTCCACTTTCTCCTCCCACCTCCACCCCACGCCAACCCGCTGCACCCCAACACCTTTCTACGCAAATCAATTGTAAATACAAAATATGACAAGAGTGTTGTGTGATGTTATTTAAAACTGCGAGAGGGCAAAATCTTCAGAATGCATTTCAGTCAAGCTTCATCCCGAGATAGGGAGACAAAGGGGCAGAGACATCGAGAGAATTTATCAGGAGCTGGAGCAAAAGCAAGATGATGAAAGATGAAGGAGCTAGATGGGTACAAAGAGAGGAGGGCTGAGACAGAGAGAGAGAGAGAGAGAGATAGAGAATGAGAATGAGAGAGAGCGAGAGGTGACTGTGCTCAGATTGGAGCTTCATTGCTCATTATTAACGTACAAACAACACCAATCCTGACCTGAGCATTTACGTGGTCCTGGGCATGGGGGAGTGTACAGGAGAGGGGTAACACTGCACTGAGTTTCTATAGGGTGGAGTGATTGTAGAGGGCCAATCCCAGACTGAGCAGACGGGCGGGTCGAGGATGCAGTGAATGGGAGAATGGAAAAGCTTCACTGAGTGGTCACAGGGTGAGGGGTGGCCATCGTGGGTGGAGGGATGCAGTGTACGGGAGAGGGGAAAATCCTATACTGAGCAGTTAGAATTGGGTGTGCGGGAAGTGGGGAGGGGTGGGGGGGTGGTGGAATTGGGTGGGGGGGTTAGGCTGCAGTCAGTTGAAAGCGGTAAATCCTGGACTGTGTTTGTATCGTGATATCAATTGATTGGTTAAATGGCTCGAAATGTGGCAAATGAAATTTAATCTGGAGAACTGTGAGGTCATTCATTAGGGGAGGGAGCACAAACCACGGGAATGTTCAATAAAATGCGAGGGCATCGAAAGAGGTAGAGGCCATGAGAAGTCCCATGAGGGATTCCCACTGCTCTCTGAATGTGGCAGTACATTTGGGTAAGATGGTAAAGAAATCATATTCAATGTTTTCTTGTATTAAACGAAGTATTGATTACAAATGTGGGTATGTAATGATGGAACTGTAGAAAACGCTGGCTAGGCTAGATTTTAGCTGGAATTTTGTGTACAGTTCTGGTCACCACATCATGGAGGACTTAATTGTTATGCACAGAGAACAGATGATATTTACAAGAATGTTGCCACGGCTGGAAAATTTCAGTCATGAGGAAAGAGGCGATAGGCTAGTGTGGTTTGCCTAGAAATAGATGGGGTGGGGGTGCGTTAATTGAGATTTACGAGATCATAAGTTGCCTAGATAGGGAAGACAGGACATAATTGTTTCCAATTATGGGAGGTCAATTACCAGTAGGTACAGATTTATGTTGAATTGGTTGGGTGATTAGAGGGGACATGAGCAAAAACGTTTTCTCCCAGTCCATGGTGGGCGTCTGAAATTCGCTGCCCAGATTGCTTTCGGAGGAAGGCAATGGCTGGGAGAGAGGCAGCCTTGACTGAGTGGCTACGGGATTGGGTAAGTGGGATTGGAGGGCACTGAATGCGAATGGTGCAGTCCTGGACTTATTGGATTTGCGGTGTGGCCTTGGGGGGACGCGGTGGGGTGAGAATATTGAGGGGGTGCCCCAAAGATTGTGAAGGGGCCATCAATTGCAAAATCAACTAATCAGAAAAGAGGGTCTCTACGTTGGCCTCTGCCTCTGGGAGTCTTGGAATCTCTCTAACTCCCTCTTTCCATCGCCCATCGCTCCCAACCACTTTCCGTCTCTGTCACCCAAGGTCTCACAGTCTAACCCTCTCTGTCGGCTTCCGTCCACCTGTCTCTCACCGTCTCTGTCTCTCTCCCTATCTCTGCATTTCGTAGTACCTCTCCCTATCTGCCTGCCCCTCCCTCTCTCTGTATGTCTCTCCCAAGCTCTCTGTATCATCCTCGCTCTCTATGTCTGCACCCTTCCCAATCCCTTTCTGTCTCCCTTCCTCTCTCTGTCATTCTGTCTCTCTGACTTTCCACCTCTCTCTCTCTCACACACTCTCTCTCCGTTCCCCCCTCTCGCTCTCTCCACCATGTCTCTCAGCCCCACCCTCACAGCCCCGAATCTCTCCACCACCTCCCTCATTCACCTTCATCTCTCTCTCTCTCTCTCTCTTGTTCCATCTCCCTTTGTCTCTGCCTCTCTGTCTCTCTCACTTTCCCTGTCACTCTCTCTCTGCCTGGGTTTTACGCTGTCTCTCTTCTCTCTTCTCTTTCAGTCTCTCTCTCTCTCTCTCTCGCCCTCTCTCTGTCACTCCTCTATCTTCCTTCACAGTCTCTCTCTCTTTCTGCCTCTCTCTTTCTCTTTCTGTTCTCCAATCTATTTGTCTATCAGTCTCTGACTCTCTGCCCCAGTCTCTCTATGTTTCGCTCTCCGTTTTTCTGTATCCATGTCTCTCTATCTCTCTGTGCATCTCTCTCTGTCTTTCGGCCTCTCTGTCTCTCATTCTCATTGTTCCAGGCAATTATCTTTCTCTGTCACTCACATTCTCTGCCTTCAACACACTCTCTCTCTCTCTCTCTCTGCCTCCCTCTCACTCTTTCCATCTTCCTGCGGTTCTCTCTTTCTCCCTTTCACTTGCATTCTCTCTCTCGGACTCTATCTCTCGCTCGCACTCTCTCTCTGTCTCTCGCTCTCCCTCAACCTTGCTCGCTCCTTCTACCTCTTGGGCATTCTATCTCTCTGTCTCTTTCTCTCTCTCCCGCTGGCCGCATGGCTATCTATTTCTGTCAGCATCTCACTCTCTCTCCGTTAATCTCTGTGGTCTCATTCTAGCTCTCCCTGCCTATCTTAGGCTCCATTTGTCTCCCTTTTACAGTGACACGCTCTCCCTATCCCACTCTGTTTCGGTCTCCCTCTCTCTGTCTCTCTTTCTCGCCCTCTGTCTCCCTCTCTCTCTCTCTCTCTCTGACTCGATTGCTCTCCCTCGGTCCAGCTCTCTTTCTGTATCGCTCAGTCTGTCTCACTCTCTCTGCCGATTTCTCTCCACTCTGTCTGTGTCTCTGCCTCTCTCCCTCTCTCTGTCTCCCTATCTCTTTTTATCTCCCTCTGTCTCTCGCTATCTCTCTCTGTCCCTCTCTCTCTCTGTCTCTCTTAATCTCTCTCTGTCTCTCTCTCTCTCAGTCTCTCTCTCTCTCTATTTCCTCCTCTCTCTCTCTGTATCTCAGACCCCTCTCTTACTTTGCAACATCTCTCTCTCTCTCTCGGTCTAACTTAAACTCTCTCACAGTACCTCTCTCTATCACTCCCTCACACTCTCTCTCTCCTTTTGTCTCTCCGTATCTCTTCCTGTCATGCCTCTCTGCCTATCCCTCCCTCAACCCATCTTCCCCACTCTGCCTCTGCCAGTATTCCTCTCTAACTGTCCTTGTCACCCTATCTGATTCGGGCTCTCTCTCTCTCCCCCTCTCTGTAACTTCTCCATCGTCTCTCTCACTCTCTCTTTCTGCCAGTCTCTTTCTCTCTCTGTTTGTTTATATATCTGCCTGCCTGCCTCTGATTCTCTGTCTATGTGATTGTATATTTCCCTCTCTGTGTCTCTCTCTCCATCTCTTACTCCCTCTCTCTCTCACTCTCTATCTCTCTCTCTGTCTCTCTATTTCTCGGTCTCTCACTCTCTCCAACTCTCGCTCCTGCTGCCACTAGCACCCTATGTCTCTCATTCTCACACACAATGTCTAACACACCCTATCTCTCTTTGTCTACCTCTTGCTCCCCCTGCGTCTGTTTACCTCTCTCTGTCACTCACTCTCTCTGTCTCCCTCTCAAATTTCCCATCTCTCTGTCGCACTCTCTGTCTCCTTCTTGCTCTCTATCTGGCACTCTGTCTCTCTCTCTCTGTCTCATACTATCTCACTTTTTGTCGGTCTCCCTCCTCCCACTCATGCCTCCATTTCTTTCTCCCTCACTCTATTTCTCCCAGTCCCACTCTATTTCTTTCTCCCTCTTTCTCCCATGCTCAGAAATCACACAATTTCTCTACTTCTCCCTCTCTATCTGCCCTTCTCATACTTTCTCATTTCCTCTCTGTCTCTCCCTCTCTTTATCACTCCCTGCCTCTGTCTCTCTCTCTGTCTCCCCTGATCTCGTTATCTCCCTGTCTTTCTTTCTCTGTCCCTCTGTCTCCCTGTCTCTCTCTGCATCTCTCTCGCTCTGCAAGTCTGTAACTCTCTCACTCCACAACCCCCCTCTCTATCTCTCTTTTGCTCCCCCTTGCTCTTTCTGCCTTACTTTTTATCTCTCTCTCTCTGTCGTTCTCTCCCTCTTTCCCTCTCTCTCTGTCTCGCTCTCTCGGTCTCCGTCTTCCTCTATGTCCCTATCTCTCTCTCCCTCTCTCTCTCTGTCTGTCTCTCTCTCTCACTCACTCACTCTCTTGCTCTCTTTCTCTCTGTCTATCTATAACTCACAGTGTTTCTCACTCGGTCTCTCAAACAGTTTCTATCTGTCTATCTCTCCCACTGACTGCCAGTTATCATCTTTATTCCTGTGTACTAATGTCTCCCTCAATCTCTGTAGATCAGGCCCTCTCTCTCACTCTTTCTCTGTCTCTCTCGCTCTTTATCTCTGTCTCTCTCGCTCTTTATCTCTGTCTCTCTCGCTCTTTATCTCTGTCTCTCTCGCTCTTTATCTCTGTCTCTCACTACATCTTGCAGTGTCCATCTCTCTCTCTCGCTCTTCTGCAGATCAGAGTCCCTCTTTCATTCTCTCTCTCCGTGACACTTTATATCTCTCTCTCCGTCTAGCACAATTTTTATCCCACTGCCTCCATCGCTCTTTCCCTGTCTATCTCTCCCTCACTGTGTGTTGTTGACCTCACTTTCTGTCTGCCACAGTCTCTCATTCCCTGTAAATCAGACTCCCTCTGTGTCTCTGTGGTTCTGTTTCTCTCTGTCTCTCTCTCTCTCTCTCTCTCTCTCGCTTTCTCTCTCTCTCTCTCTCTCTCTCTCTCTCTCCCTGTCGGTCTCTCTCCCTCTCTCTCTCTCCGAACCCCACACTCCCTTTCACTATTTCTGTCTCACACTCTATCTCTCTCGCTCTCTCTAGCAGTCTCTCTGTCTATCATTTTTATTTAATTCATTATCCCTAGTTGCCCTCCTCACCGTCCAAGGGCACAAGCACTCCTTTCAAGTGAAGCAGCACTTCACCTGCACTTCCGTCAATTTAGTCTACTGCATTCGCTGCTCCCAATGCGGTCTCCTCTACATTGGAGAGACCAAACGCAGACTGGGTGACCGCTTTGCAGAACACCTTTCGTCTGTCAGCAAGCATGACCCAGACCTCCCTGTCGCTTGCCATTTCAACACTCCACCCTGCTCTCATGCCCACATGTCCATCCTTGGCCTGCTGCAATATTCCAGTGAAGGTTAAGGCAAACTAGAGGAACAGCACCTCATCTTCCGATTAAGCACTTTGCAGCCTTCTGGCCTTAACATTGAGTTCAACAGCTTCAGATCATGAACTCTCTCCTCCATCCCCACCCGCCTTCTGATCCCCCTTTTTCCAATAATATATAATTTTTACCATGTATTTTTTATATATTTTTCTTTTCCCATCTATATCTACCATTTTTAAATTTATTTCCATCCATTGTTTTATCTCCATATTTTAACCTATTTTGATCCCTTCCCCCACCCTACCCCCATTTGGGCTCTTGCTCGTCCAGCTTTCTACCCTTACTGTCACCATTTTCATATTCCTTAGCTAATATCATTACCTTCAACACCCCTTTGTCTTTTGTCTATGACATCTCCTGCAATCTCTTCTTTGCCTCCACTTATCACTGGCCCTCTATACAGCTTTCCCTGTCGCACCCCCCTGAACCTGCTTATATTTCACCTCATCTTTCTTTTTTTCCTTAGTTTTGATGAAGTGTCATATGGACTCGAAACGTTAACTGTATGTGTCTCCGCAAATGCTGTCAGACCTGTTGAATTTTCCGAGCTATGTATTTTTGTCCAGATTTCCTGCATCTGCAGTCTTTTGCTTTTATCTCTCTCTCACTCTCTCTCTCACTCTCTCTTTGTCTCTCTGTCCCTCTCTCTTTCTGTCCGTCTCTCTCTCTCTGTCATTCTCACTCTATCGTATTGTCCCCTCTCTCCCTCTCTTTGCTTCCCACTCTCTCTCCCTCTCTTTCTGTCTGTCTTGCTCTCTCTCCCTTACTTTCTCTCCCTGCCCCTCCCTCTCTCTCTCTCTCTTGCTCGACCACTCACTTTTGTCTCTTGGCCCCCCTCTCAATTTCCTTCTCCCTCTTTATCACTCTCTGTCTTCTTCACTCAATCTCTCTGTCTCCCTATGTCTCCCTCATACTGTCTGTCTCTCTGCCTCACTCTCTCTTCCCTTCTGTCTGTGTGTCACCATGTCTTCCTGTCTGCTTCTCTGCCTCTATATTTTCCTCTGTGGCTCTCTCTGCACCTCTCTCTCTCTCTCTCTCTCTCGCACTCACTCTATGTCTCTCTCTTTCCCTCTCTCTCCTTCTCTCTCTCTCCCCCTGTCTCTCTGTGTCCCTCCCCTCTGTCCCATGGTCCCTGCATCTCTTTCAGCCTCTCGCTCTGTCTCTCTCTGTCCTCCATCCTACTTGTGTTCCCCTCTATGTCGTTCTCTCACTGTTCCATCAACGGCTTCCACCTTCCCTGACTCTCTCCCTCCGTCTTTCTCTCTCTCTCTCTCTCTCCCTCACTCTTTCTCTCTCTCTCCAATTCTCTCTGTCTCTCTCTGTACCTCTGTATCTCTGTCTCCTTGCCTCCCTCTCTGTCTGTCTTTCTCCCACTGTCTGTCTGTCTCTGTCCCCTTGTCTCTCTCTTTCTTTCTCTACTGCTCTCTCTTGGTCCATCTCAAACTTTCTGTCTCCCTCTTTTTTTCTCTCTCTCTCTGCCTTTCTCACACAATTGTATTGTCACTATCTCTCTCTCTCTACCTCTGTCTCTGCCTCTCTCCCTCCCTCTCTCTCTCTCACCCTCTACCACTCTCACTCTCTCTCACTCTCTCTCTCTCTTACTCTCTCTCTCTCTTTCTCTCCCCTCTGCTCCACAGTCCCAGTGTCTCTTTCAGCCTCTCACTCTGTCTTTCTATGTCCCCCGTCCTGCACACATGCCCCTCTATGTTGCTCTCACACTGTTCCATCAACTGCTCCCACCAAAGGGAGGGCAGATATCCTATTTAGTGGGACACTGCACAATCAGTGATTGCTAGCAATGATGGACAGGCAGCCCGTGCAATGGAATGTCAGAGCTATTAGGTGGCAGTTATTTTTTTTTTCTGTCCATTGAGTCTGACCGAACGGGATGACCGACAGGCAGTCCTTCCATTCTGAGTGTGGGGATGTTACAATGTGGGATTTATGCGCAACCAGTGAGGGACATCCATGTTGGTTTTCAGCCCAGCCAAAGGGAGGACAATGTTGTTAGCAGAACTGTTTAATTTCTTTCCCATCAGTGAGGGAGAGTGATGATGGACAGGCAGGCTGGCCAATGAGAGTGAAGGCATTTTAAGATGATTATTTTGCTCCTGACCAATAAATCAGGATCATCCATGATGGAAGGAAAGCCATCCAATGTGAGAACAGATGACATATGTGGTGGGATTTCTGTCCAAACAGTCAAGGATAACAATGATAAACAGGAAGACGAGCAATGGACCAAGAGAGGTATGGGGAGTTCTGTTTTCCTGCCCAGTCAAGTCTGAGGGAACATTATGAGAAGATTTCTGTTCCATCACTGACAGATAACGATAACTGTCAGACTGGCGGGCGAATTGGAGGGCAGGGATTCAAATGTGTGTATACTTCTTTCCAATCAGTGATTGTTGCCATGGTGGACAGAATGGGAGGGCAGAGATGTAAGGATGTGTGGTTTCTGGTCAGATCAGTGAGGTGCATCCATGTGGGACTGGCAACCCTGCCAATGGGAGGGCAGGCATGCTAGATGATGCTTCTTTAAGTTCATTCAGCGTGTGATATCAATGATGGAATGGCAGACGGGCCAATGGGAGCTTAATGTTAATAGAAGGCGGGTTCCTCTGTCAAATTGCTGAAGGGTATCCATGATAGGAATACAGCTGGGCAATGGGAACTTTCAGTAATTGTGTTCTTCCCATTATTGATTGAATTGAAGAATTAGAGCAAAGGGATATTTCAGCACATTTTTCAAATGCTCTCTGAATAAAGTCTGTGTCACAGCGTAAATGGCGGTGTTAGTGCAGCAGCTCAGGAGCTGCAGCATGAAGCCCAATTCCTGAACAAAATAATCTAAATGGAAAGAGTGATACCCCAAATCTAACATCCGCCTCCATATAGAATAAACCATGAACGTTGACCATAACAGGATAAAATTGGCCGAGATCACAAACAGTAATATTATGGATTTCCTTCGTGTCTCCATCTTTATGTCTCTGCAACCCTCCCCACTGTGGTGAGCCCGGAGTCTCCTGCGGGCTCTGCTGCTTACTAAAACGTGTCTGACGGTGAGGACATTGAGCAGCAAAATCAGGACAAATGGAACACAAGGGGTAAGAATGTAATGGAGGAACTCGATTATTGTCCAGAACAGAGAGAACTGAACATCGAATGTGACCTCACAAAACCAGGGTTCGTTCATCAGCCAATACCGATCTGTGAACATAAAATACCAGATAATGTTCTTTAAACAGCTCAGCACAGTCACTGTTCCCAGAACCACAACCGCCACTTTCTCGTTGCAATATTTACTTTTCAGCTTTGGGCAACAAATGGCCACAAATCGGTCAAAGGTGAAAGTGACAGTGAACCAGACAGAACAATCAGTGGCTGCAAAAAGCAGAAGGGCGTGGATATTACAGACACGGATGGAATACACGAAAAGAAACTGATCGTACAAAACAATCGGAATGTGTCTCAGTATCAGGTCCAGGATAATAACTAGCAGATCCGCCCCTCCCATGGCCACCAGGTAGCAAGTGACACATTTGGTGAGGCCACAGTTTTTCCACTTCAGGATCAGAATTGAGATTAGGTTCACTGTAAGGAATGAAAATAAACAATTAAGTTAGATGTCAGGCAAGGGAAGAAGTTATCAGTTTGTTCAGGAGCTGTTGATATTTTCAATTGCGAGACTGCATGTGTGATATATTGAATGGGCCTGAAGGAACATACGTGATGATATGTGATAGAATGGATAAAAGGATTGATTAGGAAATACAAACACCTGGTGAGGAGCGAGGGGAGGGAAGAGTGACTGAGGAGCCAAAGTAATGGGATGGAGGGACACAAATGTTAAATGCGAGTAAGAGTTTAAGTGGAGGACCCATGGGGTTAATGGAGGAGTCAGGAGTGACGGGAAGCCACCGGTCACTGGGAGGACTGAAAGGTGTGTTACAGACAAAGGAGGGATATGCAATAATTTCTCCCCGTTCCGTTTTCTTCCAATGACTGGAAGAAGGCGAATTTCCGAGGAGTGGTTAATGCCTCCAATGCTCCAATATGTAAGGGCAATCACAAAACAGACTTCGTTGTAAATTTGAAATTCATATGAATGCATACACATTCAATTATTACAAAACCAGGAATACAAAAATCAACAAATATTTACTCTGAAAACACGCAGAAAAAATCATAAAACAAGTTGTTTTTTCGAAATTTAAGATACACTTAGAATTTTGATTAAAAATTAATAACAATTAAAAACAATTGGGCCATTTTTCAGCCTGGGGTGACTTCTGAGCAAGATTCGTCTATCTGATAGACTGCAATCTCTTCCCTCAGATTCCTCCTATTTTCCTAGATTAAATACATTCTGGGCATGCAGAAATAATCTGTTACAGAATGATTAGGCATTGTCAGTTAGCGTTTTTTTTTTTCTTTTCCGTCATAAACTGTATCCTTGTCGTAAGACAATGGTGCCCGAATTCCATTGCCTGAACTTTAACGTTCCTGTTATGAAAAATTTCCAAATCTCCCCTCAATATATCCAACTGGTTTATAGCGCCCATTTAACAGGAGCGGAAATCACAAGGAATGGGGAAGCCAAAAGGGTCAGGTGGGAGTTTGGATAACACTCCAAACCGACACACCACCAGAAACACAAAACCTGAATCACAAATTTTACACATTGAGCCAGAGTAGAGAAAGGAAAGAGAGCTCATCCAATCGTCCGTGTTAGGCAGGCACAAATATCCACAGGAGCACACACAAACACACACACGTTCAAATGCTCACAGATTCTCAGATGCTTAAGCATTAACATACTCACTCAGACACACACAAACAAACTCGCGCACAGAAATGCACATAGTAAAAAACAGGTAACGGGACACAGAAACACACTCTGTCACACACACAGACACAGAAACATTCTCACATACAGACAGACATAAAATAAACATCCCTGACACACAAGGTTAAAAACATAGTCAGCTGCTCTCACAACATTCGGGATGCTTGCACGGCCCAGGACAAAGCAGCCACTTTGATTGGCACCACATCCACAAACATTCACTCACTGCACAGTAGAAGGAATGCGTTTCATCTTCAATATGCACTGCAGGAATTCACCAAGGCTTCTTAGGCAGTTCCTTCAAAACCCATGATGACAATCATCCAGAAGGACAAGTGGAGTAGATGGGTGGTAACACCACACACTGCCAGTTCCCTTCCAAGCCACTGACAATCCCGACTAGGAATTATACCGCTGCTCCTTCAATGTCTCTAGGTTACAATCCGAGAACTTCCATCTTAATAACATTGTGGATGTACCAACAACACATGGGCTGCAACGGCTCAAGAAGGCAGCTCACCACCTTCTCAAACGCAACTACTGATGGACAATAAATGAGGGTCCAGCGTTCGAGAGCGGCATTTCGGTATCGATTAAAAGAAAACCGCACACACAAACATACACACACACACACACACAAACACACACACGCACCTGCATTCACACAGAACATCACAGACACACACTCACACACACAGGCAAGCAAACACATAAACACAAGTGCACGGTGTTGCACACTCGCAAACGCAAGCACACACACATACACACAAAGAAATATACAACCATGCACAGAAGCACACATGCACATGTACGTAATGTCTCTCCTTCAAACACACACACATGACCGCCCACACACACAAACACACAAAAACACACACTCAAATGCATACGAAACATATACACAAAGACGCATGCCGCACACACTCTCCAACACACAGGCACACAGGTACAATCACTCATGTAAATACTCACAGATAATCCCCTCAAACAAACTTAGACACACACACACACACACACACAAACACGATCGCACACTGAACTGCTCGCGCAGATTAACATGCATGCCTACACAGACATACACAGAAAGATGCACTCCCATGCACAGAACCACACAAAAACACACACCTTCACATATCACTCAAAATAATATATACAGACTCACACAAGCACACACAAAAATATGGAAAATCTCAGATGCACATACTTTCACATACACAGACATGCACAATCTCAGTCAGACACTGAAACATACAATAACATACAATCTCATATACACAATAACACACACGTACGAATGCTCACTGCCAATAACACACAGAAACACACATGTACACACAAACACAAACATGCACAAATTCACATGCACACAGACTCCTGCACATTTAAGCACTCACACACACTCACACATACACTTTTACACACACACACACACACACAAACACACACACACATACATAAACAAACTTGCCACACCCACATGTGCACACACTAACACACAGATGCAAACAGACACTCTCTCAAGTACACATACACAGCTTTCCTACATACAGACACACACAAATCCACGCACCCTGACACACATAGTTAATCACACACTTACAGTAGAACTCCCACAACAGTCGAGAAGATAACACCATCCAAGACAAAGCAGCCTGCTTGACTGGCACCCACTCTGCAACTATTCATACTCTCCACCACCAACACAAAATAGCAACCATGTGTACCATCAACAATATGCAATGCAAGGATTCACCAAGCCCCTTAGACAGCACTTTGAAAACCCACGGCCACTACCATCTAGAAGGACATGGGCAGGAAATACTTGGCAACACAATCACCTAAAAGTTCCCTTTCAGTTCACTGACCATCCAGATCAGGAATTATATTACTGTCCCTTCGCTGTTGCTGGGTCAAAATCCTGCTACTCCATACGTAACAGCACTGTAGGTGTATCTGCAATGCATGGACTACAGCGGTTAAAGAATGCACCTCACTGCCACCCTCTCAAAGTCCACCAGGGATAGACAAAAAATGTTGGCCCAGCCAGTGAGTCCCACGTCTCGTGAATGAATAAAAACAAACAGACAGGAACACAGACACACACAGGCACAAGCAGACACAGACAGGCATAATCATGCACACACACACAAACACACACACACACACATACTCACTGAAACATGTGTACACGTGCGCACGTGGGAACACATACCCACAAACATACACACATACGCGCACAAACACACAGCAAAAATCACAGGCAGACGCTCACACTGGCAGGAAATCACATAGATATACACACCCAGAAAAACAACCAGAAACGCACACATGTAGAGAAACAGATACACAGGCATGCAGGCACACATAAATTCATACACATAGACACACACACACACACTCACATAAACAAACATACACACACACATACACACACACACAAAAGAGACAGGCAGACATAAACACAGGCACACACCCTCTGCCACACCTACTCACAAGCACATATATGCCAGAACACACTGAAACCTTCACACACACGCATTCACAATTAGGTTCACAAATAGAAGCACAAAAACTCACAGACACTCTCCATATGCATGCACCACACGTGGAAAATCATAGAAACAACCAGACCTTCATAAGCCCCAAAAAACACAGCCAAACACACAAACACACACTCACATGAACTCTCAAACAGAGGTACACAGTGACACACACATGTAAACCCACCTACACACACACACACACACACACGTACATGCACATAAGCAAACACCCACACTCGCAGTCACATACATGCAGAAAAGCACGCAAAAGCGCAAACACTTACACAGACCCTTCATCAAAAAAAACCATACAACTAAAAACTAACATGCACACACACACTCTCACATGCAAATACAAAAGCACTCTCCATCATACACAAACATTTTCTCTCTCACATACACGCACACATACAATAGTACATTCACATGCACAAAAGTTCTTGTAACAATTAAGTACTCTAACACACACACACTCATGCATACACACACAGAGAAAACGCACACATGCAAACACACACACTAACAAGTATGCACAAGCAATTACTCACAGGAACACACATAAACACAGGCATTCGCAATTAGATGCACACACAGAAGTGCATAAACTCTTAATCACACTCACATATACACGCAGGCAAACACTGAAAAGCACATACACACTCTCGCTTTCACAAGCCACAGACACACACTCAGAAACACAAACTCACAAGTATGCATTAACAGGCACGTAGGCGCAGGCACATGAACACACACATAGACACACTCACGGAAATATAAACACACACCCACAATATCTCAGACACAAACTAACTCACTTTCACACGCGCACACATGCACACACATGCACACAACACATAAAAACAAAGAAATTCACAGACAGACGCTCGCACACAAAAATAGAAAAGTACAGCCATGCACACATCCACAAGCCCACACACACACACTCAGACACACAAACATACACTCACATACACTCTCACAAAGAGACGCACAGTGCCACACACATATTCAGCCACCCACTAGGTCAGATAACATTCTCTCACACACAAAAAACACACACCCACATGCACATATGGAAATTCACATAATTGCAGTCACACACAGAGAGAAACATTTGCATAGGCACACATACTTGCATACACACACACACACATGCACTCACATTCATAAATATCCTCACAAAATTAAGCTCTCAAATACACACACACATTTTTCAAGTACATAAATACAATCACGGTTTCACTTACACACATTATCTCTCTCTCTCTGTTGCTCTCTCTCTCTCCCTCTCTCACACACACACAAAATCACACTTACACACTCAAACATTAGCAATCACTCACATAGTCATACAACCATGCACACCAATGCACACACGCATTCTTACAGACACAGACAAACACACACACAGGAACATACACACACATGTATAGAAAATTACAGAAACACTCATATGTCTGCACATACTCTGTCATACGCACACACACACACACACACACAACACACACGTACACACACACACACTCAAACACCAGAGCTCTCTTTCTCACACACATACATACACCCTGACACACAGAGTCAAGCACAAACATTCACATAAACAGGCAGGCCTATAAACAGAAACACAGAGGAACTCAGCATACATGGACACACAAGCACATGTTCAATGACATTATCATCACTGAATGAGCCACTTTTAACATCCTCGTGGTTATTGTTGACAATAACCTGACCTGGACGAACAAAATAAATACTGTGACTTTCAAAGCAGGCCAGTGGCCAGAAATCCAGCAGCGAGTAACTCAGCTCCAAGCTCCCCAAAGCCGCCCCATCATCAACAAGGTACAAGTCAGCAGTGCAATGAAATACTGCCCACTTGCCTGGATGATGCAGCTCCCATAATACTCAAGAAGCTTGACACCATTCAGGGCAAAGCATCCCGCTTAATTGGCACACATTCGAGAGGCATTCACTCGATTCATCCCCGACAAACTGAAGCATCAGTGTGGACCATTTATCATATGCACTTCAGCTATTCACCAAGGTTCCATAGACAGTACCTTCCAAGCCAACGAACGCTGTTGTCCAAATGGTGCAGGTACACCCACAGTGCTGTTAGAGGGTTTTTTCCAGGATTTTGACCCAGCGACTGTGAAGCAACGTTGAAATATTTCAAAGCCAATGGGGTGTGTGGCTTCAAGGGAACTTCCTGGTGATGGTGTTCACATGCAACCACTTCCCTTGTCTCACATGCAACCACTTCCCTACACTTCCCTGGTAGTGGTCGTGTATTTGGACATTCTGTCTAAGGAGTTTTGCTGAGTTCCTACAGTTCATCTCGTAGATGGTAGACACTGCTGTCACTGTGCATCAGTGGTGGAGGGAGTTAATATTTATCAATGGAGTGCAAATCAAGAGGACTTCTTTATCCTGGGCGCTGTCAAGCTTCTTGACTTTTGTCGTTGTTGTAGTCATCCATGCAAGTGGAGAGTACACCATCACCCTCCTGACTTGTGACCTGTAGATGGTGGACAGGCTTTTGGTAGCCAGGAGGTGAGGCACTTGGTGCAGGATTCCTAGCCTCTGAGCTGGTCTGTGGTCATGATATTCACATGGAAAATCCGTTCAGTTTATGGGCAATGGTAAACGGCTGGATGCTGCTAGTGGGGTGTTCGGCGATGGTACTGCAAATGTGCAAATGAATGTTAGGAGGTGTTGTTTAGTTTCTCTCTTGTTGGAGATCGTCATTGCCAGGCATTTCTGTAGCACAAATGATGCTTACCATTTGTCTGCCCAAGCCTGGACATTGTCCTTGTCTTGCTGCATTTGCACATGGACTGCTCCAGGATCTGAGAAGACCATAATGGTGCTAAAAATTGTGCAATCATGATAGATCATACCCACTTCTGACATTAGGTTGGAGGGATAGTCATGAATGAAGCAGCTGAACATGAATGGGCTTCAGGCACATCCTTGAGGAAACCCTGCACTGATGTCCTTGAACTAAGGTGATTAACTTCCAACATCCACAACCACTTACATTTGTGTTAGTAATGACACCATTCTGCGGATTGTCTTCCCCCGATTCCCATTGATTACAGTATTGCAGGGGTTCCTTGATGCCACATTCGGTCAAATGCTGCCTTGATGTCAAAGTAAGTCATTCTCACTTCACAAATAGAATCCCGCTCCTTAATTTTCCATGTTTATATGAAACCTATTATGAAATCAATAGCCGAGCGATACTCACGGAAGCCAAAGTAAGTGTGAGTAAGCAGTTTATTGCTGAGCAACCGCGGCTTGATAACACTGTTGATGACAATTCCATCACTGAATCGATGATGGAGTGTCGGCCGAATGGGTGAGTTGGATTTGTCTGGCTGGTTGTGTTCATTACTGGTAAATTTTCCATTTTGTTGGATATGTGTCACTATTGTAGCTGTACTGGTTCGACTTGGCCAAGTCCGCAGCAATTTCTGGAGCACTATTTCTCATAGATATCATCAGGACCCATAGCCTTTGCAGCATCCATTGCCTTTAGATGGTTATTGATATTACGTGGAGTCAAACGAATTGGCTGAAGGTTGGCTTCTGTGAAGCCAGAGATGACCGGAGGAGTCCGACATTGATCATCCACTCACACTGCCGGCTGAAAACTTTTGCAAATGATTCAGCCGTATCTTATGCAATGACATGCTGGATTTCCCCCATCATTGTACATGGGAATATTTCAGGAGCCTCCTCCTCAGATGAGCTGTTCAATTGATCACCATCATTGACGACTGGAGGTGGCAGTACTGCAGACCTTAGATCTCATCCTTTGGTTGTTGAGTTGCTTTGCTCTGTCTATCAACTGCTGCTTACGGTGCCTAGAATGCAAATCGTCCTGTCTTCCAGCTTCAACAGGTTGATACATCATTTTATCTATGCGTGGTGCTGCCTTTGAATTACCAACTGCACTCTTCATTCAACCATAGTTGATCCCCTGGTTTGATGGTCATGGTAGGTTGAGGAATATGTTGCACTATGAGATTACAGTTTGTTTTTGAGCCAATTCCCACGTTTCTGATGGTCCACAGAGTCTCATGGTTACGCAGACTGAGCTGCTTCACCTGATTGAAATATATCCCATTTAGCATGGTGTTAGTGCCACGCCACAGAACAGAGTATGTCCTCAATGTGAAGAATGAACTTAGTCCCCACAGATCTTTGCAAATCGTAATAATTCCATACAACCATGGACAGACGCACATACGAAGTGTAGATTTGTGAGGACCAGCTCAAGTAGGATCGTGTGCTGGATCAGCGAATGGTGAAACCCCAAAGACAGGTTCTGCTTCACCGGAATCAGATGAGAACGTTGCTGTCGCATCTGGAAGTGGACACTAACTCTATTATAGCACTAGCAGACCCAGCTGTGATACAGTGTCTCGTGGACATTGTCTCAGCTTCCACAGGCTAGAGCATCTGACATCTCAGTGATGCAGTGGAGACTCAGACTGCGCTCATGAGATCCATGCTTGCTGCCATTGAGGCTCAGAATGTTGTCATCATGGCTGGCAATCTCAGTCCTTAAAGGGACATGCAAATTTCCTCAGCACTCCAGCAATCTGTTTCCATCAGCTTACTAGGATTGCTGAGGTTCCAGGCCATGGGAGTGGCAATGTCTCATGGAGCACGAACCTGCTGACCTCTCTCGGAATGACGGCATTTGTGGTCTCTTCACTCTGCCAGTGCCTTGCTGTTACACATCAGCCTGCCCAGGCTGCTGCCTCCCATTTCAAGTTGGAGCAGTCCGAATCTGAGCACTCAAGACCCAGAGGTGATCAATCATGTCCTGCAATAAACTTGCAGTCTCTCCCAGGTAATGTTAGCAACCTCCCACCAGCCATGCTGCAGTCACTGGGGATGCATGGTTTAGGAGCACCTGGTGTGCTGAGGGTAGCCACAGGACAGACCTTAATGGTATACACAAGGGTGAATCATTTAATCATGTTTGTGTAATTGTATGAGTTGTTTTGTAAAGATCTTAATGCAAAGTTATTTCTTGTTGTTTTTATTAGAGATGTTATCCAAGGGGAAGCTGTAATGGGGCATCTCATTTGGATGTAACAGTGGGAATGAGCGATCCATGTTGGGAAAGGAAAGTTGCACAATGGGAACTCAAGCCTTATTAAGCACTCTCGGACTGCCTGTCCCGTATGAAGGCACCAAAGAAACAACTTCCCTGCCCCTTTCTTCTACGACTGAGGTGCCCCACGGATTTCTGGTAACAAAGTACATGTCCTCATGATGGCGATGATATGAAGTCTGCAGCAGTGCACCATCAATCAGAACACCTGCTGCAACATCTGCTGGTGGCTTTGCTCCATTTGGTTCATGAAATAGAGACGTTACTTCATCACACTGATGGTCGGCTCCACCACGATGTTCCTGCTGAATCCATTGATCTCGGTATGCACTTGCTATTTTCACATGTTTGTTTGGCGGTCGGGTGGTGATGGAGTTGATGTTATGAAACATCTTTCGAGGGGGAAGACTTCAGCTCCGAGAAGGCACCCTCTGGTTCCCTGTGGATGTCAGACAACGTTAGGAATGCTTGACTTATTTGGAAATGAAGGCATTGATGCTGCTATCAGGATAGTGGATATTTACTGCCTTAATGTATTGTGCATGGCCATACAGGAACTATACGTAATAGCAGCTAACCATCGCCTTCTCAATGGCAACTAGCCAGTGGCATGCCATGTCCGTGAATTTGCATAACAGAAAACGTTTTTGGAATGTGTGTTCTTTAATTTCCTGTACGTCTCCCCATTTAGTTGATGTTCCTGGCAGAGCCACGCAGTGCATCGAGAATCCCAAATCCTGGGAAAAGTATTTGGCTTCTCATCCTGTTTCTTCCTGCTCAGGGACACAAGTATACATTCACCTCACATGACATAGATGGTCTCCGTCATCTTGTGGATACATCAATGGACAGCATACTGGGATCATGGATGTGTCACCCGTTCCTGACTGATGATTTCAGTTTTATAGAATTTCAATGAAACTGCGACCTTACCGGCCAATGACAGCAGCATCTTCACCCTGGTCTGGGCCTCTAGTACATGTTGAAATATGTGACAAAGCTCTGTGGCCATCCCTTGTTGAGTCAGAGCTGACTAAAACTCTAGACAGGGATAGGTGTAGTTTCGTTAACCATTCTTTGTGTGATTGAACCGAGCCCCACCACCCTCCTCACTTTTTACAATGCCTGCATTCTCTGCAGCCTCTGCTCCATTTGTTGGTCATCTTAGCAGCCCAGATGCACTGCAACTACAGTTCCCACACCTCATCCAGAGTTTGGTCACAAAATCACTGTCCTTCAAGAATGTATGTATCAGGGCAGAGCACAATCTCCAGAAAACAATCAATGACATCTGCAATATCTTTCCAATGATAAAATTGAATAATTGAGGAAAAGGGAATAATTTGATGCATTATGGGAATGGACAGGTCGATATGATTAATTGTAGGGCTCCGTAAATGGAGGGGCTCGATCACAAGAGTTTGAATTTTAAAACTGAGGAACTGCCGGACCGTTTATCAATGTAAGCCACTGAACAAACTGATCACCGGTGAAAGGGATTTGGTATGATTTTGGAAAGGACAGCAGAGCGTTGGATGAGTTGAAATATACAAAGAATTGGAACATGAAATGTGTGATCAGAATAACTTTGAATTAGTCAAGTATGGATTTTAAAAAGTGCACAAATGAGGGTTTAATCAGAAGCTCAGTTGAGACAGAGATGATGATGTTTGAAATTTCAATGCAGCTAATTTAAACTGCTTTCTGAACTTGACCAGGGCTGAAACTACCTATTCAGAAGTGTCTGTGTGCTGCTTGAATGTATCGAGTTACAAGCCGGGTGATTGAAGAGTGAGGTAGTTGGTGTGGATGAAAAGTATGACTTAATTCAGAAAAGTAAATTTAGTTAACACAATAAAGATGCACGGAAAGGGAATGTGTCTCAGCTACCCCATGTAGATGCTCCTGAAATCCTATGCAATCTGTTGCAACCACATTTGTAGGAAGAGTCTGCGACTTGAGGAGCTTTGCCTCAGAGTAAATTGAGCAGAGCTGATTGTGACACATCAAGGAGGTTGGAAGCTACCTTTAACATTTGTTCAGGAGAAAGCCATATCCCTTTGGTGCACATCATCATTTGGTCTGTAGTCAGGCTCAGTTAGGTGTGACTGCGAGACAGGTAGATTCAGGGAATCGGCAAGTTTGGAGTGAATGGTCTTCAGACCATGGAATTCAGCAACGAGTTCAAGTTTTTTGCATCTTTCATGGACTAGAATCAGGGATGTTGTCTCTAAAGGCAAGCTGGCCATCGCGCCACTACAAATGAAACCATCGATGGCCTAAAAGGAGTGTAGTTATAATAGGGGACTGTATAGTCAGAAGGATAGACAATGTTCTCTGCCGCCGAGGGCAAAGGTCCAGGAGGCTGTGTTACCCACCCTGTCTCATGGTTCTGGACATCTGCTCAGTGCTGGAGAGAAAATACTAATGGCCATTGAGGTAACAATGACATAGGTAAGAGGTTCTAAATAGGAATTATGGGAAGCTTGGCTTTAAACTATATTAAAAAATGACCGTCAAATGTAATAATATCTTGATTATTGCCTGAGGTGTATGCGAACCTGAATCGGGGAAATACAATAAGAGAGATGAATGAATGGCTCAGAGACTGGTGTAGAAAATGTGAATCCTGGTTCCCTTTGCACTAGCACAGGGGAATGTGGGGTTGTATCATTGGATGAACTTTAGCTGAACCTTGCTGGGGTCAGGATTCTGGCGGGTTGTATAACTAGGCAAGTAGTGAGGGTTTCAAACTAAATAAAGGGGTGAATTGATCATGTAAAGGAAGACAGTCCAAATTAGGTGGAACTGGTAGGGCAATATATCAAGGCAGTAATTAAGATCATGATAATTAGAGTATGGCAGGAGCGGACAATGATTGAAAACTTAAGATGGGGGCAGGGTTTACCAAAACAGTAAAAATACTAAATTAAAAGTCAGATTTCCCGCTGCATCCACAATGAAGCACAGGAATTATCAACTAAATAGGAATTCATATGTTTGATCTGGCAGTCATTATAGGGGTGTACGGTCAACAAGATTTTGAAACGTTATAAGAGTTTGGCGACAGGTTGCAGTCAGATCAGCTATGATGTGATTTAATTGTGAAACAGCCTTGAAAGCCCGAGTGGATTAATGTTGCTCCAAGTCTGTCTGTTCATACATTTGTATGTATCGACATTCAATAGTTCTGAAATAATTTGCCGTTCCTGTTGTAGGTGCATTGTTCATCACCTTTCTAGTTTCTGTAGGCTCTGATCAGTTCCTACAGATTGGGAGGTGGGAAATGAAACCCTAATACTTAAGGATGGAGGGGGAGAGAGAACTAGACCGACAGATCTATGAGCCTAACATCAGTAGCAGGGAAAAGTGTAGAGTCTATTATAAAAGATGTGATTCCAGGGCACAGAGAATACAGAATGAATACAGCATGAAAGGGAATCCTGTTTGTTATGATCCCCAGCTGATGTTGCTCGAAGTATATCAAGATGCAAATGATCTCTCCTCTATTCCCGTCAGATGCTTTTCACACCATGAGCCAACCCATCTCACTGAATCCCACCCTTCACATCATGGTTCCCAATATCCATTCTCCTTGGATTCTTCACTCAAAGTGACCCTTTCTCTCAGACACCTTTCACAAGGGTTCACCTCCAGGTCTTCGAACGCTCCTTTTGAAGTTCCTCTTCCTTGGGTTACCACATGCATTCAAGCTGACTTCCATGCATTCTCTTTCCCCAACTCAGCTGCCAACAGCACACCACTGTTTCACATTCCAATAGAAAATAACTACAAACTTCAGTTTCCTGTTTGAATCTTCTTGCCTCTTGTAAGATGTTCTGACTTTCAATCTGAACCTTGCAGCCTTTCCCTCTGCTGGTTACTCTTACCTTAACTTAACTGGATCATTTTCCCAGGTTCCTGTCCTTCCTTTGATTACAATGTCTCCTTCGGGCATTCCCTTCTTCCATGCCATTGGATGTTTGGGTTTTCTCTTGACGTGGGACATCTGTGCCCTTTTGCACTTCCCTCACACAGTGCGCAGTCCTCAACTGAAATTTAAGCAGTTGTTTGTAAACTTTTGTGTGCATGTCTGTTGTAAGAGCCTGCCTGTCTTCTGACCCCTTACTTTATCTGGGTGGTAAGCTTCGCAATTGACATTCGAACAGCATTTGAAAGTAAAACTAAATCTGTATTTCGCCTTTCTTAACAGAGTTTTGGGAATACAAAACAAACTGAAACTTTAAAGCTAAAGCTAATTCCTTACACCCACAAATACATGTATATGTTACTTAAGCCATCTATTTTTTTATTAACAACTCTCCATTTGGAAGAAATAAATGTTCACGCAGTGAAGTTTTCATTACAATGGCCTTACATCTGTCTCACACAAATGTAACATGATAAACCCTAACAATAGCTTATTACATACTATGCAAATACATTTTCTAATTTGTTTCAGAATTAGACATTTTATATTGTATAATTGCAAATGTAATTTAATAAATTCAACACATTTAACTGAATTAGCAGGATTTGCACAACGTGATATCAGCATGAGTAAAGTTTTATATTTCTTTTGTTATTATTCCCAGTCTTCAACTCAGCAAATAATGTTTCATTTAAACCTACAGTCAATCATCCTTTTTGTTAACTGTAGGCATAATTCCATGCTCAAGCTCATTTTCCAAAACCAAATGTGGTAAACTCTCATTTTTAATTAAGGAGGTAAAAATTACATGTTTGTGCATTAACATCTCATTTCATCTCTAGTGAGTTCAAAGCCCACCCAACCGCACCCACCCCCCCCCACCCCCCCATTTCAAAAATAATATTGAAAATCATTTTGTGCGCACACAAAAGTGATTCTCACTGTTGTTTGGTTTGATCTTTGAACTTTTCTTGATAATGCTGTTTCAACAGACCCCATTTCCCACTTCTTTTTGAGCAGTGCCAAGTATATTCTCCCTGTGGAATTTCAAAGGTCGTTCAAATCCCTCCATTATTTTACATAGTCAGCGGACTGTATCATTTCAATCAGTTTCAGGTTGTGAATGGCCTTTCGTAAACTGTGCACTTGCTTGGATTCCACCTGCTGTATGTTTAATGTTAGGACAGGCAGTTTTTACAAATCATTTTGCGTTCACAGCCCTTCTTGTTGGCAATTCTTGATTTCCAATTCTGCATGCATACTCGCTTCTTCCCCGTTGTCATTTAAGGAGATTGATACGCTAGTAATGTCACTTCAATCAGTCCTTTGCTCAACTGGACAATAATTCAGCAAAGATTTGTTTTTCACAGGAACAACTTTGGAACCATGATACACCATATCTCTAATTTTCTCTTTGAGCTTCTTCTTCCTATCATCCAGTTTGCTTTCAAATTCGATAATCTCATTGCTCCTTTCCTGATGATGATCTAAAAGTTTAGTAATTTTCATTTTTCCTTTCCATTCAACCAATATTTCTGATGATCCGATAGTTCATTTTCTTGTTCAAACAATTTTACCTCATATCTGAAAGCACCTATAGATGATTGAAGTTCATCAAGTTCTAACTGAAAACTGGAATTTCTGAAATTTGCTTCTACAAGGTTATCATTTGGACATGTCACGTCCTCAGCCAAGTATTCTAATTGCTGTGACTGATTCTCAATTGATCTCACCAAACCTTTCATTCATTCACAAACTCCTCTTTCACACAGGAAAGTTGGTTTCCTATGTTAGTCAGGTGGCTTAAATTGCTTGTTAACTGCAATAACTGTTTCCAGCTTTGACCGCAGTAGTTTCCTGAAGTTTGTTGAGATCAACATAATCAACCGCCTGCTGCAATGCATTCGTTGCCACATTATTACCTTCATCAGCCAAGTCATTACACAGCATAAAATTCATCCCACCGAAACAATTCAATTTACAAAATTAATTTTTACATTCACTTTACCTAAGCAGACAGGTTAATATATTCCATCAATGCCTCGTATTGATACTTTCTGTCATAAACACTCCAGAACACAAATTGTATCGTTAGCCACCATCAGTGATTGGTCTAACCCTGTATCCCCCAACATTTTTATCTGCTTGCTTATTTTGTTGGAGGGGTAACTCTTTCGAGTACAAACACGTTTCCATCTGTTTACCCGATGGAGTTACATTGTTTCATAGTTTGCCATTGTGAGATTTGAACTCTTGATCTTGGGGTTACAAGCCCAGTACCATAACTACTTGGATATTTAGGCCAAGCTTGTTGGAGGGGTAGAGGAATACTTCTCTCTTCGACTCAAAACACCCAGACAATCATTTATCCCGATTTCCTTCACCTGTAATCAAATAAGATTTCTCGGGACTACGCTGGGCCATATGCCCATTCCCTGTATGTTCTGAGGGAACACGTTTCACCTGTACTACTGCTCCAGTTTTAACAATTACTTGTTTTCTGATGCAGCCTTTCCTGATGATTCCTTAGCAGTTACTACTGCAGCAATACGTCTACCATTTAACTTCCATCAGTTTGCTTGAAATGTCCTACCTTGTTACAAAGAAATCACTTTGGTTTTCGAATGTCACTTCCACCGTCAGTGACTTCATTTCTGTCCTGAGGAGGAATTTCCTGGGAATTCCTAACTGTCCCTTCACTTCCCTGTATACTTGCCTTCCTTTCACCTTCGAATCTTCTAATCTTCTCAGGATTATGGGGTTTAAGCGGGGAAAAGTTTGATTTAAGTATCAGCTGATAGACGTCAGCCACCTCTGCTGCCTGTCCAGCTGTTTTAAGCTTCACGTCTTCATCGTTAGTTCTAAGTACAGGAGAAGTGAATCTTTAAAACCTTTCAAGAGAATTATTATCCCATGAGCATCATGTTGTCTTTACCTTTAATGCCCTTATGCAATGGAAAAATTACTTTGCTTTACCCCTACAAATTTAATATATTTCTGCCCAGGCTGATTACCTAATATTCCGCTATCTCTGGCTCTATGCCTGTAGCAGTGAATTGTGGATGCTGCATCATAATCCAGTGATGCCCCTTCTGAAACTGATGCATGAAAGTCATGATCTCTATCTAGCAATCTAGGATGTAAAAGTAATTTCCAGATTTATTATTGCCACCTTTGTATCCAGCCGAAGTAAAGAATGCATCAAGTATTTTATTCCTCTCAAACTTTGGAAGGCCTTACACAAACT
This sequence comes from Carcharodon carcharias, assembly GCF_017639515.1. NCBI lineage: Eukaryota > Metazoa > Chordata > Chondrichthyes > Lamniformes > Lamnidae > Carcharodon > Carcharodon carcharias. The sequence goes on from NW_024470618.1 coordinate 381,470, forward strand.
TAAACATCTAACCACTAGGTTTTAATGTTAATGTTTTATTTTCATGATCTGAACTTTCCTCAGATTTAGGTTTATTATTTTTAACTTCCACCCTTTTAAGCTGATATTCCCTGTCTCTCTCGCTTTCGTTCTCTCTTCAATTGCTACATTTTCCCTCTGAAGATTACGTTTTTGTATTTCAATTTCTTGTTGAAACAATCTCTCTCTCTATTTCTTTTCTGCTGCCTCTAGTTCATTTTTACCAATTCCTTTGCTTGTTCAAGTTCAAGCTTCTTCATTTCAATCTTTCCAAAAATAAGTCAACAACATCTAAAGCCATTTCCAATTCCAAGCAGTATAAGATACCTCACAGTAAATCCAATTCCTATGTCAAGTACCGATTTCCATCCACGCACTTGTTTAAAGGATTCATAAATCCCAGCAATGTCAATGATTTACACTCCCAGGCCAATTACTATTCTGCGCCCAAAAACCTACGGCCGGATTTCAAAATTCCGTAAGAGCCTCTGCTTTTTTTTTAAATTTCCCAGCTGGTATTGTCCCGTGGCAATCCTGAGCCAGGGATGCAGACCGCCCTGAAAGATCCTAACTTTCGTTTTCTTGTTTTGTTATGTGGATGGCAGCTAATGATCAGAGTCACAGTAGACAGCTGATTATTTTCTTTGTAAAAAAATAAAATATGTATTCAACAAGAAAAGATGAACTACAGTACAATACTCCTTCACCCACTATGATAAGATTTACAGATATATGCAAAGTAGTATGCATCATACAAGTTAGAAAGGTTATATTAGGCTTTAATCCACACAGAACATACCAAGCCTATGTAAACTTAAGGCACCCGCTGGTCAGCTACACCACAATGTGATCTCAAGTGACAGATGCCACCTCAACCAGTTTCTATTGATCTCTCCTCAACTCCCCCAGACGCTTGCCACTTCCCAAGACATCGGCATCTAATCTTCTCCTGAACTGACACTTCTCGGACACCTGCCACAAGTGCTCAACTCCAGGGCTTCAAACGTACCTTTTGATGTTGCTCATTCCTGTATCACCACATGCGTTCATGGTGACTTCCATGCAGTCTCTCTCAACATGTCAGATGTTAACTGAGCACCACTGTCCATATGCCCATAGAAAAATAATACAAACCCTTACTTGTTTCGTTGAAACTTTTTTCTTCTAGCAAGATGTTCTCACCTTCAATATGCAGCTTTGAGAAATTCAAAAAGCCCTCTGAGAAGTTTAAAAAGCCCTCATTCTTAACTTCAAATGACAGGAACCTTTCTCATGTTATTGTTTTTCCTTTGATTATCAGGTCTCTTTTGGACTTGTTTCTCTTCCACTCTTTTTGATTTTTGAAGAATTTCATCGCTTGGGACCCTTTATGTTCTGTGGGGGAATCTGCAGTTTCCTATTAAAGCGCCCAGTCTCCTTCGGGTCCTGGACGCAAATTAGCTTAGAACTGCTGTTTCTTTAGCTCTGTGTGTCTGTCTGAGAGAGGAACCTATTCATCCCCCCACATCATCACCCGCCACCCAACTTTCCCCCTCCCCCACCAAAACCACACCCCCCAACCCACCAACACCCATGCCATTGCTAGGCATCAGTCAGTTTACTACTCCCGCGTTTACTCTTCCTTTCTAGGTGGTATAAATTTCTCATCAGACATGCTAGAAGCCTTGATGACATGGAACTAAAGCTCCATTTGACTTCTGTTCACACACAGCTACAGAAGCACAAGTCAAACTTAAACTTTAAAGCTAAAAACCATTCCTAAGTACTAAAAATACAAATAAAACTTAGTAATCAATTTTTAGTTCCTAACATGTTGAACACATTTGTTGTGGTTCCTTCGAGGATATAACTCGCAGCCAGGATATGGGGCAGTGGGTTTGGGGGTGGGGGGAGGGGGGGGTGGCGGTGGTATTGGGGGGGTGGGAAGGGGGTGACGGGATGTGGGTGGGGTTGCAGGACCTGGTCCATTTTGATTTCAAAGAAAATTTTGATAAGTTCGCACACAAGAAGCCAGTAAACACAAATGAAGCATATGAAATTGAGGTAAAAATACTGCTCTGGATTGACAACTGGTTGATGTACAGTAAATCGAGAAATGAGTTGATGGCTCAATTTCAGGTTGATAGTGGATGTTGCAAATATCAGTGATTGGGCTCAAGCTATTCACAATCTATATCAATAATTTGGATGGAGGGATTAAATATAATATTTCAAACGTTGTTGATGATGCAAAACTAAGTAGACGCGCAAGTGTGAGGATGGGGCAAAAAGGCTTCAAGGGAACTTGGAATGGCTAAGCAAGTGAAAAAGCACTTAGCAAATGGATAAGAAGGTGGAGAAATGTGATTTTACCCACTGTAGTAGGAAATACACAAATGCATAATATTTTGTAAATGGTGAGAGACTGAGAAATGTTAAATTTCAAAAGGACTTCGGATGCAGCATTCAGGTAACATAAGCAATGCAGAAGGCTCATGGTATGTTGGCATTTAGTACAAGATCAACTGAGTATGGAAACAATTAGATAGAGTCCTGGTGAGATGGCACCTCTAGCATTGTGTGCGGTTTTGTCTCTGTACATAAGGACAAATATAGTTGCAATAATGGGCGTTCAATGCCATTTCACCAACTAATTCCTGGGATGGAGAGATTTTCCTACGAGGAAAAATAAAATAGTCTAGAATTTTATTCTCTGGCCCTAAAGGGTAGACATAACATATATGTTACTCTGACTGGATGTTCTAGAAACAGGAGACGCAGACATAAATATCAGGGTAGCATATTTAGGACTGAGATGAGGTCGTATTTATTTTGCTCAGAGAGTGGTGAGTTTCCTTAATTCTCTGCCACAGGGCACTGGGGACTCAGCTGTTGAGAATGTTCACGACTGGGATCGTTAAAATCCTACATATATTTAAAAAAAACACAAACAAGGGATACGGAGATAGTGCAAGAAAATGGTTCTTATGCCCACAATGAGCCATATTCTCAATGGTTGATGGCATAGTCTTGCATGTCTGAATGGCACCTTCCCACAATTGTTTCTTATGTTCTTATATGATGGAGGTGATAGTGGGCACGATTGGGGATGGAGATAATATGGGGTTGTAAATCAGCTCAAGTTCAAATGGAGCATGGATTTAGCAATCAGCCGCAGATATCAGGCGGAGAGGGGAATGGAGTCCGTGGATAGGGAATGAAGTTACTTAATGGAACTGAAGATAGTGTGTTCAATATATCCAAATTTTAAATGACAAGAGCAAAAATTAGTTTAACATGTTTTATAGTATACATATTTTGACAGAAAGACTTACCAGGAACACCAATAATTGCCAGGATGGGATAGTAGCCTGCTTGAATAACCATAAGTAGACCTTCTATGCGTGATGCTAAACACATACAATGTTGTGAAAGATAGTAAAGACCCTGGGACAAACCCCTGTCCATTGTTGAGACTTTCCAATCTATTGTTCTCAGATTCTGTTCCACTGTTGTAACATTCCGATCTATTGCTCTCAGTTTCTGATCCATATTTGTAACATGCCACTCGATTGTTCTCAGATTCTGACCCACCGGTGGAGCATTCGAATCTATTTTTCCTCAAATCCTGACTATCGTCTCCCACTCCCTGGATCCGTTGATCTATGTTAGTGCTGGAGGTGGTGCTCACTCTGACATTAGTGAAGAGCTGATTGAAATGACTGTCTTATTAATAGAACACGGAAACCCCCCAGTGACCCAGTTAGGAAACATGGAGACAGACATTAATTGCAGTCACTAAACAAACACGGTCATTTATCTCCGCTGAATCTAAGTAGTTTTACATGATAATAAAGTGGAACATTTACCCGTTCTCGGTGGGAAGTGTGAGGGTTGCTGAAGAAGGAATGTTGGAAATAGTGGAGGCACTGACCATAATATTCGAAGCATCCTTGTATATGGGAGTTGTTCCATATAACATAGCAACGTAATTAAAAGTAATGAACAGATTTTTCAGCTCCTGGAGCCGACTCCACTATTCAATAAAATCATGACTGATCTTCTTGGATTTCAATTTCCGCATTCCCACCTAATTCTAATAACCTATGGTTCCTTTGCCCAACATGAATCTATCCATCTCTGCCTCAGAATAAAAAACAATTGCCGCGTCTCCAGCACCTTCTGAGTCAAAAGACAATAGAATTTAAAGGATATAATCGGCATTAGTACAACATGTCTTTATGATATGCAGGCATGACATAAACTTCTGTATAATGAACAGAATTTCAAAATTTCAGGAAACAGGCAAGGACTGGACTGCTTTAAATGATCCTCTCTGTTGTGAAAGGAGAGAGGAATAAACCCTGGAAAAGCAGAACATTAAGAATAAACCCGGTTAAACATCGGGAAGTCTTTCAAATTACAAATATGAGAGGAAAACATTAGAAATCATAATCAAGAACAAAATACTTCTTTCTTTGTGATAAAATGACCAAAGTCACACATACCTTCATGGAGAATCGTTCCATTTATACTTAATCGGGCAACCAGTAACGTGAGGGTTGATGCGAGGAGTGAGATCCATGTTATTTATTGAGCCCGATGTTAATTATTTGAACAAAGTGTGATCAAGTGTAATTTAATGGAGTTGTATTTGAAGCTGAACTTCATGGATTAAAGAGACAGTGTCAGTCTGTAAATGACATTGGCTACGAGACAGAAATCAAGGAGAAACGGTGAAAGGTATTTTTTTCTGACTGGAGGGGTGTTTAACGTGACATTCCCAACTGATCAGCATTAGGACCACTGATCTTTATAATACACAGAAATCAGTTAGAATACTTTATTATGAACATAATTTCATCATTGCAGCTAACAGGAGTTTGTAACTGTAAAGTGTGAGGAGGAGACAGTAGGAAGCTTCAGGAGGATATACTAAGATTGGTGAAATAGTGAAACACGGAGCAAGTTATATTCAATTCAGGGAAGTGTGAAGGATTCAATTGAGAGCAAGAACGAGGAGAAACAATATAAAGTGAATGAGACAGTTTCAAGGGTGGAATAGACTTTTCCTTGCCCTCTATATTCGGGAGGGGTCCACGGCGTGAGCAGACAATACGGTAGGAATGTTAAAAATCAATTTGGTGGCACAGTGAAACTAGTTTGCAATCGTCAGCTCTGCCCGTCAATGATGGACTGCATTTCCATTAGACGTCTGGAAGCTCATTGAAATATTTCTTCATAATCCCAGCTAGCCTGAGTCACCCCAAGGGCTAATATTTCTGCTATGAGTTTCACCACAGCATAGATAAGGTGTGCACTTGGCAGCCTGAGATTCGAAGGGAACTCAGAGGTATGTTTCTTTAGCGAGTGTCCCTTTTTGAAATTGGAGTGTTTTGGGGACAATGCTTCCCTACGATTTAGGTGAGTTGGCTGGCCGGGACGGGGCGGGATTGGATTGGTTTTGCGCGGTGTGGAAAACACCGCAGCTGATCGTAATACAGAAGCTCATGCACGGTGTCTTAGGATAGTAGGGAAGCGGGCCACGCATTAAGAAACCTTTCACTTGATCTACCTGAAGCCGCATTTCTAGCTTATCTGCCCACGCAATCAACTCAGATATGTGAGCATGCCACCATAAGCTCCATACCTTTTTACCCCTCACCACAGACTGAAAACCAATGAGCATTTTAGTGGACTGAAGAACAGTTGAATTATCGGGTACGTTGTGCACTACCCTTGCTTAAGCTGACCATGGAGCACTAAGTGGAGGAGGACAGCACAATCCCTTGCATTGTCTTCATCCGGTTTCGAACAGTCTCCCCCAAGGTTCAAGCCAACAGTGCAGCCTTACAGCGCTGGTTGCGGGAATAGCCGGGGCAGGGGGTAGGGGTGAATGGGGTGGGGGGGTGGTTGGGGGGTGGGAACGTGGGGCGAAGGTGTCGACAGTGTGGTGTTCTTGCAGATGATTCGCCAGTGCTGTTGCTGGGGATTTAAACTAAATGGTTAAGGGATGGGATACAGAGTGGAGGTATAGTAGGGGAAAGCACGAACCCACATAAAGGAAAATAAATTATGTCAGTTCGGAAGGCATTGCTTACTTAGTTAAGTCAAGGCACAAGGGAGCAAGGCAAGGATTGAAGGCATTTATTTTAATGCAAAGATTCTTGTGACAAATTCTGATGTGCTGAGGGATTTGATCACCATATATGATACCATTGTTGTTACGGAGGCATGCGGAAGGGAGGGGCAGGACTGACCTCTCATTATTCCTGGGTATAGGAAGTTTAGCTGAGAGAAGGAAAGGTGCCCGGGGTGTGTGGGGGTGGTGGGGGCTAGGTGGGTGTAGTTCTAATAGAATATTTAATGTCCCAACATTCACCAAGGTCGATTACTGTAATAAGAGGGGCTGATACATTAGAAGGTTCTTCAAATGAATCCATAAAAAGCAAACGGGGAAATTACAGTCCTGAGATCGGCCTATATAAGCAAGTCCAAAGAGTCAGAGAGAGATAGCATAATATACACTTGGGCAAATCTCAGAGAAGTGTACAACTAGTTGGGTGATAATAGTAGGGATTTCATCTTCCCAAAATTAACTGGGATATACAAACGTGAACGGCTTAGAGGGGGCGGAATTAATAAAATATATCCAAACAGCTTTCCAACACAGCACGTGGAAATCTCTCTACAAGAGACGGGGTGTTGTAAGGCCTTGTATTATGGAATGAAATTGGGCAAGTGTTGAAATGTCGGTGGGGGAGCATTTCGATGGCTGTAACAATAATTCAGCAGGATTTAAGTTAGTTATGGAAATTGGCAACAATGGACTGAAGTAAATGGCCTGGATTGGATGAGGGCCGATTTTAATATGGTAGGACATGATAGTTAAAAGTGGACTTGGAAAAGCTGCTTATATCAAAATCTACATCTGGGCAGTGGAATTGATTCAAAAAGAAAATAGTGAAAGTGCAGGATCAACAGGCTTTCGTGAAGGTGAACCATGGGACCAACACGTCCAGACAACCTTTTATGTTGATCAGTGTAAAGTATTAGAAAAGGAAACAAAAGGGACGCTTACGGTATATTCCAATGGTTCAAAAGAGTGGAAGCCCTGGAGAGCACAGGTAGTGATAAGGATTACTTAGAAGAACAGATTAGGAAAAAAAAAAGGAATGAAAAAAGTAAATAACTGCCGGTTAAAATAAAGGAAAACACAAAGGCGTTCAATGCATAAGTTAGGGACAAGGAGATAACGACGAAATAAATTAGAGCCTATTATGGGCCCAAGTGAAATCTGTGTGAGAAGCCATAAGATGTAGGTGAGCCTTCAAATTAATACTTTGCACCTATATTCACAATAGAGAAGGTCGATGTAAGTATAGAAATCAGGGAGTGGGACTATAATATATTTGAACTAATTAGCAATTAAGAGGGGCTAAGTAAAATCAGTTTTAGCGGGCTTAAAATGGATAAATTTGCAGATTAGAAGAGATCTTTGGAGGCAATGAAGAGGTTTCAGGGGCCCCGAGATTAATTTTAAAATCCTAACTGGCACTCAGGATAGGTGCCAGAGGGATCGGGGACAGCTAACGTAGTACCATTTTTCATGAGCGGTAGTAGGGATGAATCAAGGAACTATACTACAGTGTGTCTAACACCAGCCGTAGGGAAACTTTTGGAAAAAAAAATCTGAGGGATGGATTTCATCTCCATTTGGAGAGGCAATGAGCAATCATGAATACCGTGCAAGGTTTTGTTAGAAAGAAACGATTTCTAGCAAATTTGATTCATTTTTCCCGAAGGAATGACTAGGTGTATTTTCTGAAGGTTGTTCGGGTGATGTGGACTTACATGAACTTCAGTGAGACTTTTGAAAAGGCCTTGCAAAGGGAGATTTGTCAAGAATGCAAGTGCTCTTGTGGTCCTGGGCAAATAGCAAATTTTATCCAAAATTCGCTTAGTGGCAGGAGGCAGGTGGATGATGTTCAACGGTTATTTTTGTGTTTGGAAGCATGTAACCAGCAGCATACACAGAGTTAGTACCGGGACCCTTGCTCTTTGTAGTGCATATTAATGATCTAGACTTGAACGTAGGAGGTAAGGTCAGAAAGTTTGCAGCTGAAACGAAAATGGCAAGGAGGGTCACCATAGGGTACAGGATGATGCAAACAGGCTGATCAGGTGGGCAGAACACTGACAAATGGAATTTAATTTTGGAAGTGTGAGTTGCTGAATTTTGGGAGGTCTAAGAAGTCAAGAACTACATGATGAATGGTGGGGTCACAGAAATTACAAAGGATCAGAGGGACTTTGGTTTGCATGTCTATGGATCCCTGAAGGCAGCAGAACAGGTACATAAGACGGTTAATGCGACATATGTGTACTTGCCTTTATCAGTGGAGGCATTAAATAGAAGAGCAGAATGTTTGTGGTAGAGAGGAATAAAGCTTTAGTTAGGCCACATCTCGAGCAATGCTTGCAATTTTGATAGCCCCACGACAAGAAGGATGTGATTGCAATGCAGATGCTTCATATGCGTTCCATCAGGTTGCTGCCTGGGCTGGAGCGTTTCAAATATAAATAAATATTAGATAGGCTGTTGTTGTTTTCCTTAGAGCAGAGAATGCTAAGCGGGGATCTCATTGAGGTGTACAAAATTATGATGGGAATGGTTGGGATGTGTAAGTATCAACAATTTCCATTAGTGGAGGAGGAAATAACCAGGGGGCATAGAGTTAATATAAGGGACAGGATATTAAAATGGGACTTGAGGAACAATTTTTTCACCCAGAGGTTGGGTGTTCTCAGGAACTCATTGACTGCAATCGTGGTCGGGGTTGGAATCCTCACAACATTTAAGAGTATTTATATAGAGACTCGAAATGCCATGGCATACAAGGCTCCGGGCCAAGGGCTTGAGAATGGAATTAGAGTAGATATTTGCTTGATGACTGGCATTGAAACGATGGGCCGAAGAGTCTATTTCAAAGTTGTAAAAATCAATGACATAAACGCCTGTGCCTGAGCTGGCAAAACAATGTGCAATCCATTGGGCTACGATGTCGCCAATTTGTTAGGCAGAGAAGGGCATAGGAAGGGCATGGGTGTATCTGGCACCCATGCAGTGAACCACAGTCTGCCCATCCAAGTGGTGGCCAGGACGCCATGGATGCGTTAATTGACCTTCAGACTTAACCAAGAAATGATCTCAGCAGTCACCAGAAAACGAATGCATCTCTTTCTTAAATTTTGCAGGAGGAATACATCAGGACCAAGGAATCTGTTGAAATAGCTGCATGCCTCGTAATGTACTGAGAGTGAAGCAAACAGAGAAGAGAACGATTGATGTTCTTGGCTGCGCGGTGGGAGAAGCAGCCTTCCGGTATAAGGGGCGGCTGGGGCTCCTGCAAACATCACTGAGGAGCAACAGTCACAGAGTATCGTCCAGCCAGACCCAGTGTTTATAGATGTGGCCAGTCATTCCGGCAAATGCAGGAGAAAGGTGTCACCGAAGACTTTGCATATCTAGGGAATTGTTCGGTCACATCTCCACCATTCTGCAACATCTTGCGTCATTTGAACATGGAGTGCATTCACTTCCCAAGGCCGTGAAATTGACCACAGCGCTCAATTGCTATGCCAGTGTCTCTTTTTAGGGCCCTACAAGTGACCTCTGTGAGATATCACAAGCCTCCATCTATAATTGCACCCATGAGGTCATGGACGCCATATTTGGAAGGACAGATAGCGTTGTGCATTTTGGCCCAGGCCAGGAGAGGCAGGATGCAAGAGCGATTTGCCATTCCCAGACCCAAATTTCCCACTGATGCAGGATGTGATCGCCTGCCAGGCCAGGTGATAAACATACTTGTCATCTGTGGGATTCGAGTGGTACCACGGAGCGGTTGAAAGCAATGAACGTGTGTATGAGAGAATGAATAGTGATGTCCCTTGCACTGGCAATGGGGCATTGTGAATGTTAATGGGTTTATGTGAGTGAGCGTTGAGAATAATGAGACTGGAGAGTTACTCTGGTGGCTCGGAGGAGATCATTCATTTTTTTCGGTACTGGATGACTCTCTCTCTTTTGTGCGGTGTTGGCCCTCACCACCGCTGCCCTCCCTTCCAATTCCGCTGTTCATTCTGCAGCCAGAGCCGGGGCAGAGGACATCACCGGGGGCTGCCACTGTATCCAACAGGAGTTCGAGGGACCCCTCTTTAAACTGGCGTGTTGCAGTAATCTTGTCTTTCCGGGCCATGTCTTCTCTGCAGCAGTCCTGGGCTGGAAGCCCAGAGAGGTGTGCTCACGGATGCACTGTAAATATTGTGAGGAAGCAGCGAGATGTCAGCGTGCTGGGCGAATGAGAGAACTCCCGCCATGGAAACAACATATTTCCTGGAATGCATAATGTATGAGCTGTGATTGGGATTTATGTGATTTTGAAAACGCGAAACACACTGTCCAAACAAAGTTTACCCCATTCACGACATTGGAATGGAGCTTCCCGGAGGGGGGAGGGTAGCCTCTTCCGATCTAACTACATCCAAAAGACAGTGACCTCCTTCTCTAAACTTCCGGGAAGGAATTTCAGAAGCTTGTTTAGGGTATAAAAAAAATGTATTTTTCCAATGTGACTTATATGGCTTTGACCGGTGAAACGCTTGTTGAAGTGAATGCAGAAGATTCAACATTTCACTGTCTCCCTTAACAGTTTCTTGGGCCTGAGGCCAGAGGTTTTGTGTGTTTACCTCGAGTAGATGATAACAGCTACACCTGACACCTGAAAGGTCCCTTAACACTTGATAAAAAAACTTGCTTCCGCTATTCATCGAGTGAAGGCAATTATCCTTTATCGAAAAAAAATTAACCTGTTTTGTAACATGCACTCCTTTGAACGAGGATTAAACCCAAGTGCAGCGAGGAAATTATCGAGCCCTAACATCTAGGCCACAAGGTAATGACCTTCAATCGCAATTGAACTGGCCAGCATTCATGTGGATGTTCTTTTGATTTTTTTGCAGCGGGCGCAAATTCATTTCAGAAATCTGCTGTTTACAGATGTTTATATGTATCTCTATTCTTTGCGAATTTATTCGGCTGCACCTTACTTGATTTGGGAAGTTTCTTTTTTCATGGCTAATTAATTCCTACTTACTTTTCAATACTCCTAAATAAACGAATACATTGAGAAATAACACAGATATACACATACAAAATAAACTTTTGGGATCAAGTCAGATTCGGTTGAAATGAGGAAAGTTACAGATCCATGTAACCAGCAGAGTGACGAAAGGGATTTAGTTCCTGCACAAGAATTCAAAATCATATCGAGGCGCGCCCTTTGGTTATATCAGTTGTGGCCGAGAGATTAAGGTGACAGATTAGGAAATCCATTGCGTTTCCCACGCGCGCAGTTTCGAATCATGCCAACGACGAGCTTTCTTCTGCTCTTTCAGTTTCAATTAATTACGCCTTCCACGAAATGATATTCCACACCTCCGTACTTAAGGGGTTATTCTTCTAATTCTTGTTGATCACCGTATAGTCACGATATTTCTCCTATAAATAGAGCAAAAATCATCCGAATTAGTGAAAGGCTTCCTCCTGGCCCACTCTCCCTTTGTCTCAATCAATATGTGCCTGATTGTATCGCTATATGCAGGCGCATTTGTGTGTCTTTGTGCTTGCACCTCTGTGTGTTGTTTTCGTGTATTGCTCCTGTGTTGCTTTTGTTTATTGTGTGTCCGTAAGGTGCTCCTCTTTAAATATGTTTCCCATCTCCCATTTAAAAATACTCATTTAATTATCGCCTTCCCCCGTTTTCAGTAGAGCGTTCCAGATACCACCAACTCTGAGTGAAATTGATGTCTCTGCTCCCGTCCTCTCCACATCTTTTCTCAAGTAATATTTAATCCGCGGCCCTGCGTTATTAACGACAATAAAAGTGTCCGCCTTCCCTATTTACTCTCTCCAAACCGCGCACCATCGTCAAAATCGCTACTGAACAACTGCCTATCCTTTGGTGTTTGAGGTAAAACAACGTGCATTTCCTCAACAACTCCTCATAACTGAAGTAATTCATCATTGAAAACCTCCCAGTGAGCGCCCTCTGCCCCCTCTCTCATGTCTTTACTGTAGAGTGGTTACCTTCATTAAAAAAGACTCCTCGAATGTTGAACTGCAGGCATTAAAGTTTTAGCCTGATGCTTTTATATACTAAATTAAAACTCTATTTATCAACAGAAACATAATTTTTGAACTATTTTAGCAGCTTTGTGCGTATGGGTATCAACGCTTCTCTGCCCATTCAGAATTTACAACATTCTGGCATTCACAGTGTACTGGCTTTTCACATTATTCCTCCCAAAGTTCACAATTTTATCTCTTGCTTCCTCTTATTGAATATTGTCTACTTTTCAAACTTATTATTATGTGCGCATTATACTCTTTGAACTCCCTTCTGAGTGGATCCCAGTTTCCCTGGAAGTTTTTCTCTTTGCCTCTTTCAGCTAATGAAACGATGGAATTGTGACGCGTATCTCTGCCGTGCATTTTCTACCTGACATGTTTTGACTGTCTATCGGTTTCTTTCTCTTCGCCTCTCGTTTTTCTCTGTGTTTAATAAATGATTTTACTAATCGGGTTGGTGAATTGATCCGGGCATGTTCCTATATCCCGTTGCCACAGTATTCAATAACCTGTGGGTCTCAGCATTGACTATACCGAGTGCGCCCAACATGCTCATGGACAGAAATTTCAAGATTAAAAAACCCCTGAAAGATGAAACGTATCCCCGTCAAGCATTATTCTAAACTCCAGAGAGTTTTACTCATTTTACTCAATCGCTCCTCTGCACCCAGGAACGAATCAGTAGGTGGAGTTCTAAATGAATATTTTGTGTCGGTGTTCACAAGGAAGAAGTAGGACGTGGGTATGGAAATCAGGTAGAAGGGCTGAGATATAATTAAAGATATTAGTGTAGAAATGGAGGAGGTTCTAAATGGTCTGACAGGCTTAAAAGTGGATAAATATCTGGGCCGGAATGAAATACATCCTACGCTGTTGAGTGAGGCACGGGAGTAGATAGCAGGGCCGTGGGCAATAATTTTCAACACCTCTCTGGCCACATGAGAGGTGCCAGAGGACTGGAGGGCATCCAATCTGGTACTGTTGATGGAGAAGGGAGGAGGAGATCATCAAGTGAACCAGAGGCCACTCAGTCTTACCTCAGTATAGGGGAAACTATTGGAAGCAATTCTGAGGGAATGAATTAATCTACACTTGGAAGTGCAGGCATTACTCAATGACAGTAAGCACGGTTTTGTTAAGGGTAGCTCATGTCTGTCCAATTTGATTGAATGTTTCGAAAAGGCGACCAGGTGATCAGATGAGATCAATACATTTGCCGTAGCCTACTTGGACTTCAGCAAGACTTTTGATAATGTCCCGCATGGGAGACTGATAATGAAGGTAAGTGCCCATGGAATGCAAGGCAATTTGGCAAATTAGATCCAGAATTGGCTGAGTTGCAGGAAACAGAGATTTCAGATCAAAATGTGGTTTTGTGATTGGATATATTTGTCCAGTGGGGTTCCACATGGTTTTGTGTGGGTTCCTTGCCATTTGTGGTATATACAAACGAATTAGGCATCAATGTTCGAGGGTTGAACAGTAAGTTCGCGGATGACATGAAAATTGGTGTGGTGGTATATAGTGAAGAGGGTAGCCTTAGATTACAGAAGGATATAGACGGGCTGGTCAGATGGTTTGATCAGCGGCAATTGGAATTTATTCAGGACAAACAAGGCACGAGAATACACGGTGAATGGTTGGAACCTGGAAAGTACCGGACATCAGAGAGACCTTGGTGTTCATGTCCTCCGGTCCCTTAAGGTAGCGGGGCAGGTAGATAAGGTGGTTAATAACACAAATGGGATACTTGAATTTATCAACCGAAGCGTAGAATACAAGAAAAGGGAGGTTATGTTAGAACTGTTTAAAACGCTGTTTAGGCCACAGCTGGTATTTTTCATGCAGTTCTGGGATCCGCAAAATAGGAAGAATGCGATTGCTCTAGAGAGAATGCAGAGGGGATATACCAGGATGTTGCCTGGGCTGGAGAGTTTTCATTACGAGGAGAGATTGGATAGACTGCGGTTATTTTCCTTGCAGCAGAGGAGCTTGTGGTGGGAGATCATTGAGACGTGTACAATTATGAGGAGCATAGATAGTTTAGACAGGAAGAGATTTTTCCCCTTGGTGGACGGATGAACAGCTAGAGAGCATATATTTAAATTAAGGGACAGGAGGTTTTTTCAACCAGAGGCTAGTGGGAACCTGGAACTCACTGTCTGAAAGAGGCCAGAGGCTGCCAGAGGCAGAACAACTCTTAGCATTTATGATGCATTGTGATGTGCACTGTGATGCCATGGCATCCAAGGCTAGTGGACTTGTGCTGGAAAATGGGATTATAACACTTCCGTTCCTGTTTGACCGGCACAGACTCTATGGGCTGAAGGACCTTTTTTCTGTGCTGTAGGCTCATAAGACTGTGTGAATCTATGAATCTAGTGATGATGGTAGCACAAGAAAATGCTGTGGACATTCAGCAGATCAGGCAGCAGCTTTCGGTCACTGAACTGAAATATTAGCCTTATTTATCTTCTGAGCTTTGGTAGCACTTTGTATTTTTGCACCGACATGAAACAAGGCTGTATTTGTCCAACTGTGGTGACCGAGTGGTTAATATGTTGTACATGAGTGTTTTACATGGGGTTCGGTGTGGACGTTCAAATACAGCACGCAGCCTCCATAATTGAAATGATAGTATTCTTCCATCAGCACCCTGACTTGAAAATGTATTAAATTTAATCCATTGATGCAAAGCTTGGAAACAGAAACAATTCATCCAGATCAATTAGATAAGATGGATTAGTGAGAAATCAAACATAGAGCAAAAGCGGGTGAACAACAAACTCAGAAGACTTTTCGGAATGTATTTGAAAGAACATCCTGAAATTTTTCAGAGGGAAAGCAGGACATTTAACAGAACCATGGATGCGGTTTGGCTTCATTTATTCAGATCGGGTTTACCTGTGTAACTCGGTCCTGCTATCTTCTGAGAACAGCACAACAAACTTAGAGGCTTTATCATTCTAGGCATGCCAGCATTACAGCCGAAGTGCAAGAAATATCACTTTTGTTGTTACATACAAGCGGCGGAATCCGATCATATATAGCGCACTTTGCTCCCCTGTCCTGACCCATTTCTGCAGCTGAATTTTGGCTGTTTTCTGGGAATCGTTTTTATTGTTGTTTTGCTTTCATTGTGAACCATGGTGTTCACCGCAGGAAAGCAGCAGACACCGCAGGTCAGGAAGTGGAGGATATGTTTCCAAATTCACAATAACTATTTATTTACATCGTAGTGGAAAAAACAATGTAAATTAGAACAGGGACATTATTTAAACAGTAGTTAGGACAAGAAACTTTGCTTTGGCATTTCACTATTGTAACCAATCTCGGAATAACCGTCCAAACAGACTTAACCACTTTCTTCAGTTCATCCCTGGGTTTTTTTTGTGTATTGTGCATAAACACGTGGGGCGGCCTATTTAATCCCAGCTCAGAGGCGGATCGGGTTATTTCTGTTTCTGAAATTGAGACTGAAAATTCCTGTGGAGGAGAAAGCAGCTCCCAAGAAGGGGCCAAGAAAGCCATGAGTAAAGTACCAGCGAAGGGCGGCAAGAACCGGAGAGTTCCTGGAAGGTGGGTAACTCCACCTATATTTACAAAGTGATGAAGCAGGTTCACCCCGTAACCAACATCTCCTCCAAAGCCATGAGCATCATGGACTCCATTCTTAACTATATTTTCCAGCGCATCGCAGGTGAGCATTCCCGCCTGGCCCATTCCAATAAGCGCAGCACGATCAGCTCCCGGGTGATCCAGGCCGCCCTGTGCCTACTGCTGCCCGTGGAGCATGCCAAACTCGTCATGTTGGGAGGGACCAGCTCAATTTCAAACTCCACAATTTACTCCAAACCAGAAACTAAAACCAATGGCTCTTTGAGAGCCACCACAACCTCTATGAAAGAGCTTCATCTGTCACCTCTCTTTGAATTTTAGCACACCATACAAATACAATTTAACTATAGGACCCTATCTACCACAGATTCATTTTCTCTTTTTGGAGAATCCGAGCATTCTATTTCACATCCTCCTTCACTTTGTATTTAAACGTGTTGTTATTTTAGCGATTTTCTGACGTGGAATGACCCAACAGCAGTGCTATACATTAATCTAAGAATACCTTGATCTGGGTCCTGGCAGGTACCGGATGTGCTGCTTCTGAGTTCTAGGTCAGCTATCAGACTCACATTCCATTAATTAAAGGTCTGCCGCATTACCTAAAACAGACACAGATCATTGGTTACAGATCTGTCATCCTGACCATACATTGGTCAATAGGCTTGGCCTAAATAGCCAAGTGGCTATGGTACTGGGCTTGTAACCCCAAGATCAAGAGTTCAAATCTCACAATGGCAAACTATGAAACAATGTAACTTCATCTGAAAAACAGATGGAAACGTGTTTGTACTCGAAAGAGTTACACTGGTCAATATGTCATTCCAGGCACAGAGCTCTTAAATGTCCCCCTGAAATTGCCTAGCAAATCACTGGGTGTTATTAAAATCACTCAGTTCTAATGAACAATTATGGGGTGGGGAAATGATGGTCTCTTCCCTTTGTGCATTTGGTGGCTCTGAAATGAGCCATTGTTAAACTTGTTGGTGGAGCTGGGTTTTAGACTCATTTCCTGCTAATGCAGCAGGACAGCTGTACGTGTTTGACCCTGATGGTGACTTGTTTGGCGTCAATGGGGCACAGGTTGGTGTCCCCAAAGAGCCCCACCAGGTCTGCTTCGCTGGCCTCCTGCAGGGTCATGACGGCAGAGCTCTGGAAACGCAAGTTTGTCTTGAAGCCCTGAATAATCTCGCCCATCAGGCACGGTAAGGAGAGTTTGTTGATGAGCATCTCGATGGATTTTTGGTGGTGGCAGATGTAACTCAGAAGCACAATGCCGGGGCTGTAGCCGACTTGCGTGCTGTCTGCTTGGTCCCGGCCATTTCCTGAAGGGTTGTAAGCAGAATCTTTAACACGGGGACTGTTAATACTGAATCTGCTGCACGCCTGCCTTTTTAAACAATGTCAGGGATCACCCCGAGCTGGAATTGGCTGGAGCCAGGCAGATCTCCAGATTTGCTGAATGTTTCCAGGATTTCCTGTTTTTATTTCAGATTTTCTGCACCCACACACAGTATTCTATTTTCTTGGCCAGATGTATTCCGCTCCACTTTCCCCTCCCCACTTTATTCAACAGCATACAACGGAAAACATTTTTCCTTTTCTCTGGTTCCAAATAAGGCTCACACTGGACTCGAAAAGTTAATTATGTTTTTTTTATTTCTCCACAGAGATTTCCAAACCTTTTGAGTTGTTCAACATTATCTCAGTTCATCTCAGTCATTCCGTTCAGGCTTCGCACTACAGTTCACGGAAAACCATAGTTACAAGCAATAAAGAACAAAACTGAGTTAAGTTTTAAAATGAGCTGGCAAGTATTTATGGTTTTTTTTACATTTTGGATTTGAAACGCCCTACAACTGCTGCAAGTTCTGCTTCGACTTGGTCGTTTCAAGGTCTGGTTTAGAGCTGAACGATTAGAACAATCCAGAGAAGAACGCAGGCCAGTTGTCTGGGAATTAGCCATGCTCGTCACTGTGTCACCATCACCGATTCTGGGTACACTGCTGAGTGTATTATTAGGTTTTGCTAATGAACCGGTTCCGATTGATCTCAGGTATTTTTTTCAACAACCGACGATAAATTCGCAATGAACAGCGCTCTTTTTGTATACATTATTCGTTCATGGGATCTGGGTATCACTGGCTAGGCAAGCATGTATTTCCCATCCCTAATTACCCTTATTCTCAGGTCCTTCAACCACATTATTTTGAATCTGGAATCACATGCAGCACAGACCAGGTAACGACAGCAGATTACCTCCGGTAAAGAACATGAATGAACCAGCTGTGGTTTGAATATGATTCAACCGGTCTTGAAATCAAGAGATAGCCAATACCACCAATGCTTGATGAACTTTAAACGGCCTTCCCCACAGCTTATATCAGCCAGTAAATAGTGTTAAGTCATAATTGGAATTGTTGTTCACAGGGTTCGGGACCAGATCTTTTACTTCCCTCAGAGATCAATAACACATATCCCATGATGTAGCTCCGACAGACCAAGAATCACAGCAATATTACAGAGCAGCAGGGAACATTCTGTCCGGACCTCTCGATTCACTGAATAATAACACACGTTTCAACGTATGGCAACATTTTAAATGGAATAAATTCTAGGGGCAATGGTTTCAAAACAAGGAAATTACAATAAACCTGTGTAAAACAGTTTTGACCTTGACTGCAATATTACGTCCAGTTCTGAGTGCTGCACTTTAGGATGGATATGAAATCATTAGAAAGAGTGCAGAAAATATTCAACAGAATGGTTCCAAGGATGAGGATCGATAGATTGGAAAGGCTGTGGCTTTCCTACTTGGAGAAGAGAAGGTTGGGAGGAGATATGATGGAGGTATTCATGATCTTGAGTGGTATGGAAAGAGTAGATAAGAAGAACCATCTGGAAGCATTGAATTATGATGCCAAGTGAATGATTATGTCAGGATATTGCTTGACTAACCTATCCAGCTCTCCCAATTTTAGGCACTGGCCCGAAGCTGTTACTGAGGAGGTCTTTGCAGTGTTGATAGGTTTAAGATTGCCATAGTCGTTTCTGTTGCCTAAGCCTGCACCGGGTTTCATTGCTTTTTGTAGCATTTGTAATTTTCTGTAGCATTGCTGAGGGCATTTAAGATTCAGCAACCCAGCAATGAGGTCTGGAATCATGTGTAGGTCAGAACAGATAAAGATGTCAGACTTCCTTCCCTAAAGGTCATAAGTGAATCAGAGAATTGTCCTGGGTCTCTGCATTACTTGTACGGCAACAATAGCACTACGCCATTGCCTGAAAGGGTGGTTGAGTTACACACTCCTGTAACATTTAAGAAACATATGGATTTTCATTTGCGTTGGGACAGCCTTCAGAGCTATGGGGCAAGCTGTGGAAAATTGAATTAGTGCAGTCAGATTTTTGTTGACCTGCGCAGACACGATAGGCCGAATGGCTTCCTTCTGCTCTTTCAACGCCTTTGAGTCTCTGACTCACGCTAACCAATCTATGGCCTGTCTAAATTTGGAACATGATAGGAGAATTAGATCAGTTTGTATAGCCGTGGAGTAAGCTCTGTAGCTGTTGATGACGTTCTACTTGTAAATAATTAAATGATATCAAGCTGGGTCATTAGCTTTTGGTTTGTTCAAAAATAGGCAGGGTCCACGGAATATTCCGTTCAGAAAATGTAGAAATATATACAACTTAAGCCAACAATTTTAATGAAAGACATTTTCTTTTTACCTAGTTAACAGTGGTAGGAGCTGTCACTGAAATATTCAATCTAAAAGCGCAACTCTATAGTTCGGCTTTGCTAATAACAGTTATTTTGTTCCACAATTAAAATCTAATTTCATAAAAATTACGTCAGTTTAGATTTGATTGGCAATGACATTGTTATAATGATTACAATAATAGTTTCCAGCTGATCATTTTCTCCTTTGTCGCTGCCTGACCCCTCCCACACTTCTTTCTGTACTCCAGAACCTGCTTATTGATTTCTAAACTTTCCCAATCTGAGTTCTGTTACCTGCCAAGCACATTGCATTATTTTCTCAGGCTAACTCCCACTGTGCACGGTCCATGACTTATCCCTCACCCTCCTGTACTCTCAGAAACACCGTATTGTACAGAACAAGTGCACTCCAGATCGTAAGCACCACGAGCAATGTCGGTGAAGGTCAGTCATTACATTGAGCTAAATTCATGTGTGGGATACTAAATGAGAACTTTTGCCCTAATTAACACATCGCTTGGGAGAAGGTATTTTGAAGAGGGGCCGGGTCGAAAACATATAGATTCCCGATCGAAGTCCGTCAAACAATATGTCTAACATCAATCATGTCACAACCAATGGAACAGAATATTGAGCGGAGTATGTAAACGGAATTTGACAGAAATCCGCTTGCTTTCAGTTCTCGATTGTGTCCACGTTCATCATCAAATTGTGGAAATTGATTTAAGATTGATCAGGAGATTTACAAAATATCGTTTTATTCCTGAAAATTGATCACTACATATGGCCGAGTATAGCTGGGGATGGATGCGGCAATGACAGTCTCGCGTCTGTATGAATGGGCCCAGGATAGCTGCAAGCTGTCTCGTCTTCACGCATTTAATCACCGCCAAGTGGGACACTCTTGTTGTCGAAGTGGTGTGAAAGGCTTGACTTTACCCTTCACTGGCGACATTTAAAGGCTATCGGATCGTTTTGGGGTCAATGGGAGATATTGAAAAAAAATCTATGTGATACAGCGGCAGTTATAGCTCAGAGGGAAAATGTGCTGCTCCCAGAAAGGCATCCATGAATAACTATTGGGGTAAGAAGCAAAATAAAGCTAAAATAAATAGAAACAAGCAGAAATGTAAAAAGGTGCCTAGGCCCTTCTGAACTGGAAAGATATAAAACAGAACAAAAGCGTAAAAAACAGAAAGAAAGAACAATTTTTTGGGGAATATAAAAATAAGCTTGCAAGGGATATTAATATTAAAACAGAAATACTTTCATAATTTTACAAAACGTTTATAGTTATTTTAGGGGGGAAAAGAAATGCTGCGAACCTGAAATTGAATAGGAAATATTTGAATTACTCGATAGTTGAAGCAGCATTTGTTGAGAATGGAATGAGTGCTTCAGCACGAAATTACTGAGCGCCTGTAGAATTTTAAATTTGGCACTATATCTCGACAGAGTTGCAATTCCAAGAAACTGAAATATATTTCCGCCTGACACTCAGTCAACGACCTTTTGCATTTAGAGCAATTTGTGGAACAAGTTAGTGACAGAACAAATAACAGGCCAATTGCCCTTGTGGTTTATGTATTTACCTCAGTAATAGTCATCTTGCAAAGTAACTTAACGGTGAGGAGGGTTCACTGTTATTTTGCCTTGAGTTGACCCTCTGCTGGGTTTCTTCGCGTTCGGATTGTTCCAGAGAGACTGGAATTTGAAGCAGTTATGGGAGAAAGCCAAAACATAAACAGAATTACCTGGAAAAATTCAACCGATGCTGCCAGACCTGCTGAGTTTTTGAGGTAATTCTGTTTTTGTTTTGGATTTCCAGCATCCGCAGTTTTTTGTTTTTGTTTTTATGGGAGAAAGCCTTGTCTTCTCAGAGACCTAAATTATGTGTCGCTGACAGGAAAATCAGCAATAAGCACCCATTGCGCGGTTAGGTATTTTGTTTCATTTCAAAGTGTTTCAAAATAGTTAGCAACGCATTCGGAGTCCAGAGAAAAGTCGCAAACCCAATCCAAAAATGACTCAGTGGCAGCGAAAAGGGCAATAGCCGATGTTTGTATCTGAGACTGGAAGGCAGTTTCCCATGAGTTTCGACAGGGATCAGTACTAGGCCTCCTGCCTTGTGTGCTATATATTAATGATTTGGACATAACAAATAGAGGGAATGATCACGAAACTTGTAATCATTTCAAAATAAAAAAAATGTCCGTGCAGTTGATAGTGAGGAGGGTTACTGTCGATTGTAGGAAGGTATCAATCTACTGGTTCAATGGAAAGAAGGGTGGCAAATAGAATTCAAACGGCGAAAGTAAGAGGTGTTGCAAGGCAAAGGGATACACATTAAGTGGGGACATGAGGACAGATGTAGAGCAAGTGAGCCACCTTGAAGTAAATGTCCACAAATCCACGAATGTAGCAGGACAGTCGACAGGTATATTGCATATGGAATATTTCCCTTCATCAGCCGCTGTATAGAATATGGGAGCAGGGCATTTTTTGGAACTATATAAATTATTAATTTGGTACCAATTTAAGTACTGAGTGCAGTTGTTGTCAAGTCATGACAGAAAAGATGTAATTACACTGGAGAAGTTGCAGAGATGATTCACGTGGATGTTACCAGGACTTATAATACGTAGTTATGAGGAAAGATTGGATATGCTTAATTAATTACCCTTCAAAAAGAGGACACTGAGGGGAGATTCGATTGAGATATACAAAATTGTGATGGACCTGGATAGCATGGGTGGGAAGGGCCTATTTCCCTTAGCAGAGAGGTCAGTGACTATGGAACATAGTTTTACATAGTGATTTGTAGAAAGATTATAGGGGAGCTGAGGAGAATATTTTTCACCCTGATGGCTTTAGAGCCTGAGGAACTGACTTTCTGTGTGGATAGCAGGGGCAGAAGCCGTAAACTCATTTAATAGGCATCTGGACATATGCATCAATCGCCCTAAAATGCAGGGGTATGGACCAAATGCTGGAAAGTGGGATTATACTGGGGGATCGCTTTGCCACAGGCGACAAAACAATGGGCCAATCGGCCTCTTTTTGTGCCGTAAACATTTCTATGATTTGATTGAGTCCAGTGTGAAGATGGCAGGACAGCTCATCGGGAAATGACATCCTGACTTGGCCCCAAGGCAGAAGTTATAAATTCTATCTCTCAGAGTAGGGGTGGGAAGACGTGTCAGACAGTCATTGTATTGGCTCTAACCAGGCTGTAACTTGATGACCCAGTTAAGGACGTGGATCTCATAACGCGCTGAGGTGGTGGTATTGGGGTGGGGACCGGGGTAGGGGGCGTGGGGATTGGGGTAGGGGGTGTGGGGATGCAGTGATTGTTAAGCCGGTCATTGTTATTGCAGCCACTATTTGCACAACAACCATGACTAATACCTGAAGGCATTATTGCAGGAAAATACTGCCGAAGGAATAATATTGAATAGGAAATTTAGACAGATGTGATAGATGGGCTGAAGGGAACACTGTGAATAAATGGCCGAGAACTGTTGAATGGAATACCTGGTTGGCGGAGCTAAGTTGGTTAGTTATATGTGGTGAAGGGAATGCTATTGATTGCCTGGCAAGATAGACTGAGAGGAAAACTGAGGACAGAATGTCCGTCAGGCTGAAGGAATACCCTGGTCCTCGATGAATCGATGATCTTCTCCTGCCTGAATCCACTTGCAACAGACATCTTGTTAAATCTGTTCGCAGGACAGATTCTGGTCAAGTTGTCCTTGCTGCATTGCTCATTGCAAGGTTTTTCTTTAAATCTGGTCCTCAGATCTGAGCGATGTTGGTGAGGTCACATTTATTACCCATCCCTCTCTGCCGGCCAGCACTTGATATTCATTCTTCAACTGTTGCAGTCTTTAAAGTCCTGGTGCTGCTAAAATCGTATTACAGATGGATTTTCAGAGGTTTGCCAATAGTTGAGGAAGGAACAAAAATATATATATACATGCCAGAATGGGTGTGTGACTTAAAACGAAATATTAAAGTTACTTTGTAATGCAAAGTCACGCCCTCCGCCCCCACCACGATTTACTGTTCATATGTCTCCAAGCAGAATCTCTGAATTTGATTGGGAACTGAGGAACATATAAAATAATTATCTTTGTTCTGCATGTTTCCTTAACTGTTTGTTAATCGGCTGTAACTGATATTGTTTATTATTTAATACGTGCAATATTGTCACCCAATTGTTCTCTCTAACATAAATAGCGGCTTCATCGGACATGCAACGACATTTAATCAGTCAGAGTCACCGTTATACTTACCTAACAGAAAATGGTATGCCCAATAATCTTGCAGATAATACACATCTACTATGATGTTTTAGCAGTTATTGGCGTTACTGGTAATGTGTTGAAGCCAGTATTAATGGTGCTAACCAATGATAAAGTGTGAGAATCGTTTTAGGAATTAATTTCCAGGGATTTGCCCAGAGATAATGATGGGACAACGACATCTTCTTCTCTTCTTTGTCGTCTAACATACTCAGATTGTTCCCTGTGTTATGAAGCCACGCATTCAATGTTATCAGTGCAACCGAGAGTAGTTTTACTGTTTGCTTTGGGAGAGTTATTCAGTTAAGTTATGTGGTTTCCTCAGTGTTCGATACTCTTAATGTTTTCGGATTCTTCAAATTTATTGATTCTTGCACAATCTCACTTCCGGAGTAAAAGCTAAAATTAGAAATATATAATAATGATTTCAGATCAGTTTTAATTCTCACATAATGGCTAGTGGGTCACAAGTTCGATTGGATCATGGAGGTTCCTATTTTAGTTACAGTCTTTTTAAACTTATTTTTTGCGTGAATACTATAAATTAATGTTTGATTTGCTTCCCTGGCAAGTTGGACTGCCTCACATTTGTTGTGGTGAGATTGAGTGAATTTTTCGACCACTTTTATAATTAAAATAGTTCAATATTATATATGGTGTCATTTTACTTCATTATTAGCTTTGAGTTGAGAAACAGCATGTCAGTATTTCCAGTTGCAATCATATACCACGAAATGTGTCATACTATTTCCTATGCAACTTTACACTCCATATTTTATTTAACATTGTGCTGTAGAATTTTTAGCACTCTGGGATAGAAATTCATCTCAAATAGAAGCACAAAAGAGATGGCTTTGGCTCAGCTGGCAGCAACTGATATTTAGGACAATTGACGTCAATGTAACTAAGTAGCAGACACTGATTATAATTAGCGACTGAACTGATATCTCTCATTTTGTGATGCTTTCCGAGGTGGCTTTCTACTTATTTCTGTTGAACACAGCATAAAAAATAAATCTGTTTTTGTGGAAATAGAGACAAAGTAAGCCAATACTAAGATAAATAAATATAGTTATTCATCTTTTTATGGTATATGTTGTTTGTGCATGCAGTTTAATCAAAAGTGCAATCTACACCACATGGAGATTACTGTACATAACCACTCTACATGTTGGCTGATGGCCACAACTCCACCTAAAGTAATACCTGCAGTAAGCGATTTATAATTCAATACCCCAGTATTGTAAATATTGAGATAGTGTTTTCCTGCGCATTTCATGCCTCCACCGTTTGCCTCTAATGTTTAAATTGCAGTACAACAGTCTTCCCCACGAACAAACCCAATCTGAATGATTGTTGTAACAATTATTTCTTATTTCAGAGCATCAATCACATCAGGAGAAACCTGCATCTTGAATATTTTCTCCCAAATTTTACACCAGGCCTGACACTTGGCACTGCACCTCAAATTCTCAGGCCTATGAGCAGAGCCGGAATTATTTCTTTGGAAAAATGTTTAATACCCAGTTGGTAGCACTTCGCCTTTGTCTCAGAAGGTTATGTGCTGAAGTCCAACTGCAGGTTTTGCGCACAAAATAACGATCGACATTTAAGTGCATTATTGAGGGGGAGTTAAACTGTCAGATACCCCGCCTTTCGGATGAGTCGGTAAACGGATTTCCATTCAACTCCATCAATTGGTTGTTGAAGATCGCATTAACACGCAGAGTTACCCAGATGTCCTGGCCAAAACTTACCCCCCATTAATCCTTACAAAGACACTGATTATCCTGACATTCTAACATTCTAACAGGCAATATGATCGGCGCAGGATTGGAGGGCTGAAGGGCCTGTTCCAGTGCTGTACTTTTCTTTGTTCTTTGTATTGTTCTTTGTGAGAATTAATTATGCGCAAAGCGGCCTCTGCACTGTGTAAAATACAACAGTGACAACACTCCATTGGGACAGCTTTTCTTTGAAGACATATCTGAAGTCCTATGGTTGAGAAACCGGTTATTGAAGTGTATGTAATTCATATTTTTTTCTCATGTACAGATTAGTTTTAGTCAATGATTAGAACAAAAAGCAGGATTGTTAGATATTTAAAAGATGCTCTGGACGCACAAACACCAAGTGGTCGATTTATTTTTTTAATCGAATAGAGACTTAAACTAATTTGCAATTTTGGGGAAAAAAAACATGTTTTGATTCGAATTACAGGAAAAGCGCCACTGACAGCGCTGATATTTAATACATGTCCCTTGTGGCCCTCCTTCTTTAACTGTAACAGCCCTTGAGGTGAATGTGCTTCCACATTTCTGCTTGTTATCCATTGATACGACTGAATGGATTACCAGACCACGTCAGAAATTAGTTAAGAGCCAACCAGGCAGAATTATTATTGCTTTACGTAAAAGATAGGACATTAGAGTCATAGAGTCATACTTACAGAGTCAATAGAGGTCAATAGCGCAGAAAAAGGGCCTTAGGCCCATCGTGTCCTCACCAGTCAAACAAGTACCTAACTATTATAATCCCATTTTCCAGCACTAGGCCCATAGCCTTGTATGGCATGGCATCGCAAGTCCACATCCAAATACTTCTTAAATGCTCTGAGGGTTTCTGCCTCTCCCATTCTTTCAGGCTGTACATTTCATGTTCCCACCACCTTCTGGGTGAAAAAGAAAAATCTTCTTCACATCCCCTTCAAATATCCTGCCTCTTCCCTTAAGTCAATGCCCTCTGAATATTGAACCCTTCACCAAGGGGAAAAGTTCCTTCCTGTCTACCCTATCTATGCCCTTCATAAATATGTATAGGTCAATCATGTCCCCCCTGAATATCCTCTGCTCCCGGGAAAATAATCTCAGTCTATCAAATCTCTCCTGATAACTAAAACTCTCCTGCCCAGGCAAAGTCCTGCCTCTCTCTAGTGCAATCACATCCTTCCTATAATGCAGATACGGAACTTCACACAATACTCTAGCTGTGGCCAAACAGGCATTTTATACAGTTCCAACATAACCTCACTACCCTTATATTCGGCTAATAAAGGCAAATATCCCATATACCTTCTTAAACACCATGTTTATCTGACCCACTAACTTAAGTAACCAGGGGAAATGCACATCAAGGTCTCTCTGATCCTGAGTATTTCCAGGTCCCTGCCATTAATCTTGTATTCCTGTGCCTTGTTTGTCCTGTCCAATTTCACCACCTCACACATATCCACATTAAATTCCATTTGCCACTTGTCAGCTAATCTGACCAGCTTGGCAATATCCTCCTGTAATCTAATGCTAACACCCTCACTGTTTATTACCCAACCAATTTTCCTGCCATCCACGAACTAACTAATCAACCCTCTTACATTTGTTTATGTGTACCACAAAGAGCAAGGGACCTAACAACGGCCCCTGTGGAACCCCACTTGACACAGGCATCCAGTCACAAAAACATGCCTCGACCCATCACCCTCTGCTTCCTAGCACTCAGGCAATTCTGGTTTCAATATTCCAAATTGCCTTGGATCCCAGGTTGGAACGTTTCATTGAGGTCAATAATTTCAGCTCATGAACTCTCTCCTTAATCCTCAGCCCTTCTTTCAATATTACTCATTAATTTTTAGTTTTTTTTTAATTTATATTTTCCACTTATTTTTATTCTTATTCTCGTTTAAATTTATTTCAAGTTTTTAAAATTGTTTTATCCCCATCTCATTTACCATTTTTGAGTTTTTTTCCAACCATCTAGCCGCCCCATAACCCCGCCCCCCCCCAACCCCTCTACCCACCCCACCATAACCCCAGCCAGACCCCCAGCCCAGTCCCACTAGGGCCACCTGCCACTTACCCTTTCCAGATTGTTTAATCTGGTCCAGCCATTATCACATCTTGGTTTCTAATTTTAATACCACCATTTAATTAATACTTCATTTAGACAGTACCACCACCATAAATACCCATTTCGCCATTTGTTTATGACATATTTTCCAATCTCTCCTTTGCCTTCACCTATCGCTGGTCTTTTATCCACTTTTATCCACAATACTCTAGCTGTGGCCAAACAGGCATTTTATACAGTTCCAACATAACCTCACTACCCTTATATTCGGCTAATAAAGGCAAATATCCCATATACCTTCTTAAACACCATGTTTATCTGACCCACTAACTTAAGTAACCAGGGGAAATGCACATCAAGGTCTCTCTGATCCTGAGTATTTCCAGGTCCCTGCCATTAATCTTGTATTCCTGTGCCTTGTTTGTCCTGTCCAATTTCACCACCTCACACATATCCACATTAAGTAGTCATATTTCACCACATTTCTACTTCTATTTACCTCTGAAGATGAGTCATATGGGTTCGAAAAGTTAACTCTGTCTTTCTCTCCAGGCGCTCTCAGACCTGCTGAGTTTTTCCAGCATTTTTTTGTTTTTCTTTCAGTATTTGTCTGCAATTTGGTACTGAGCCGTTCCTTATCAGTTATGTGATTTGAACCATAGTCAATACATTAATGCTGCATAGCACCAAATATTGATTCAACCTGTGTTCGCTTGAAGAGATAGCTGATACGTGCAATACTTGATGAGAGTTAAGTGGGTTTTCCTAAAGGCAACACCACCTGCTAAGTTGAGTGAAATGCTACTTGGATTTGTTCACAAGATTCAGGCCTAGGTCTTTTACTTCTCCACTCACTAATCAATAAGACACGCTCCAGTATCTATATCTTATTCAGAGCGATGTCTGTGCTCCCCCTTTCACTGAATAGGAACACATGTTCCATCTTTTAGCAACTTTTATAGTTGAGAAATTGCTCAGGGAAAAGAGTACAAAAGCAAGGAAAAATGATAAAACTGTGTAAGACACAGGTTTGGCCTGAACTGGAGTATTGTCCTCAGCTCTGGATGGCATACATTAGGAAAGATATGAAGTATTAGAGGGTGCAGAGAAAAGATTTACGAGAATGTTTGCAGGATGTGCAACTTCAGTTACACCAGATGCCTTGGAGAGAATGAGCAGTGTGAAAATTGGGAGAGCTATCTCACAGGCTAGTCAAGCATTAGCCAGAAAAAGCCATGCACACAGAAATATATCTTACAGACAATGCCCCAAACACTATCATCATCCCTGGGCCTGTCCTAGGACAGCAGCAGTGGTATCCTGTCCACAGGGAATTGCCCTACGAGCCCTCAACATCGACTCCCAATCCCATGAATTTTGATGGCAACTGGGCAAACATTGGCAAGGAAACATCTGGCTGATTAACACAAACAGCCCTCACTCAGCTGTTGAACCGCTGCTCCTCCATGTTCAACAACACTTGGAGGAAGCAATGAATGTGGAAAGGGTGCAGAGTGTACCTTTGGTGGAGTATTTCATTGTTCATCGCCAAGAAAGTCTCAGTAGTACTAACAATGGCCAATTCCCAAAGGGCATATGTGCTACTCTGGGTCTGTGGCAGTTGATGAGGGAACTATAAAAAGGGAAAATATCACACTTGAACTCTGCTCACCAACTTGTCTGCAGCAGATTCATCTGTGCATTATGGCATCGGCAGGAGTGACTATCGCACAGTCATTGTCGAGATGAAGCCCTCCACCGTGATGTGTGGCGTTTCCACCATGCTAATTGGGTTGGATTTAGAACAGGCCTAGTAACTCAAGGCTGGGCAACTATGAGGGGCTGTGGGCCATCAGCAGCATCAGAATTGTATTTGAACACAATCTATACCTCATGGCCCGGCATATCCCCCAATCTAGCATTACCACCAAAACCAGGGGAATAATACTGTTCAATGAACAATGAATAGAGTACAGAAGGGCATGCCACGCTCAGCACCAGGCGTAACTTAAAGTGAGGTGTCAACGTGTTGCAACTTTAACACAGAATTACTTGCATGTCAAAAAGCATAATCAGCAAGTGACAAACATAGCTGAGTGATACCCCAAATAATGGATCAGATATCAAGTCTGCCGTCCTCCACATCCAGCCGCGAATGGCGGTGGACAATTGTACAACTCAGTGGAAGCATTTTCTACAATCTGCACCCAGCAGTGCAGAGTTTATGATCCGTATTGGCCCCCCATCAGATGTACCCAGCATCACAGCTGCCAGTCTTAATACAATTCGAATCACTCCATGCAATGTTCAGAAACAGCTAAAGGCACTGGATTGTGGAAACGCTATGGGCCCTGATAGTTTTTTTGGTAATATTACTGAAGATTTGTGGCCAAGACCTTGCCAGGCTCATAGCCAGTCTGTTCCAATGCAGCTACAATGCTGGCATCTACGCAGCAATGTGGAAAATTGGCCAGTTATGTCCTATACACACACACGCACAAATAACAGGGACAATCCAACCAGCCCCATCACTCTACTCTCGATTATCAGAAAAGTAATGGAAGGGTCCATCAATAGTGCTATCAGGCGGAACATGGTTAGCAATAAAAAAAATACCTGGAAAAACTCAGCAGGTGTGGCAGCATCTGCGGAGAGGAACACAATTAACGTTTCGAGTCAGTCTGACTCTTCAACAGAGCTTAGTAAAAATAGAAAAAAGGTGAAACATAAGCTGGTTTGAGGGGGATGGGTGGGTGGGTGAGACAGGTAGAGCTGGATAGAGGGCCAGTGATAGGTGGAGATAGCGAAAAGATGTCATAGACAAAAGAACAGAGAGTTGTTGAAGGTGGTGATATTATCTATGGACTCTGCTAATTGGTGACATTAAGGGTAGAAAGCAGGACGAGCAAGGTACAGATAGCCCTAGTTTGCGGGGTGGGGGGGGGGGGGTGGGGGGGGTGGTGGTGTTGGGGGGGGGGATGATCTAAATAGGCTAAAAGTTAGAGATAAAACAATGGATGGAAATACATTTTAAAATAATGGAAATAGATGGGAAAAGAAAAATCTATATACATTATTGGGAGAAAAAAGGGGGTGGGGATGGAGCAGAGATTTCATGATCTAAAATTGTTGAACTCAATATTCAGTTCAGAAGACTGTAAAGTTCCTAGTCGGAAGGTGAGGTGTTGTTCCTCCAGTTTGTGTTGAGCTTCACTGGAACAATGCAACAGGCCAAGGACGAACATGTGGGCATGAGAGCAGTGCGGAGTGTTAAACTGGCAAGCGACAGGGAGGTCTGGGTCATGTTGATGAGTCATACGGATTCCAAACATTAACTGTGTTCCTCTCCACAGATGCTGCCAGACCTGCTGATTTATTCCAAGTATTTTTATTTTTGTTATGGATTTCCAGCATCTGCTGATATTGCTTTTATGATTAGCAATAGCCTGTTCACTAATGCCTAGGTTTAGTTCCACCTGGGGCACTCAGATCCTGAACTCATTACAGCCTTGGTACAAACATGGACAAAAGGAGCAGAACTTCCGAGATGTGGTGAAAGTAACTTCACTTGTCATCAAGGCTGCATTTTACAAAGTGTGGCATCAAGAATACTGGTCAAAACTCGAGTCACTGGGAATCAGGGGGGAAAACTCACCACTGGTTTAAGTCATACCTTACACAAAAGAAGATGGTTTTAGTTGTTGGATGTCAGTCATCTCGGCTCCAGGACATACTGCACGCGATCCTCAGGCTAGTGCCCTAGTCCCAAACATCTTCAGCTGGTTCGTCAATGACCTTCCTTCCATCAAAAGGTCAGAAGTGGGGATGTTCTCTGATGATTGTACAATGATCAGAACCATTAGAGACTCCACAGATACTGAAGAAGTCCATGCCTAATTGCAGACAAACCTGGACAATACCCATGCTTGGGCAGACAATTGTCAAGTAACATTCGTGCCACACAAGTGCCAGGAAATGACCATCGTCAAAACGAGAGGACCTCATCAACACCCCTTGATGTTCAATGGCAATGCTATAACTGAATCCCCCTTTAGCAAATCATTGGGGTTACCGTTGATCAGAAACTGTACTGGGCTAATGATATAAATACTGTGGCTACAAGATCAGGCCAGAGGTCCTGCGATGATTAACACATTCTGACTCCCCGAAGCCTGTCGACCACCTACGAGGCACAAGTCAGGAGTGCAATGGGTACTTCCCACTTGCCTTCATGAGTGCAACTCCCACCACATTCAAGAAGCTTGACACTGTCTAGGACAAAGCCGCCCGGGTGATCGAAAGATGTCCACGAATATTCATTCCCTCCACAACGGATGCACAGGAGTAGAACTTTGCACTATCTACAAGATGCATTGCAGGAATTCCCCAAGGCTCCTTCAAAAGCAGGTTCCAATCCCGTGACCACTATCGTCTAGCAGGACAAGAGCAGCGGCAAAATAAGAACATCACCGACTGGAAGTTCCCCTCCAACTCACTCATCATTCTGACTTCGAAACAAATTGCCCTTCCGTGAATGTTGCTGGGTCAATATCTTGTAACTCTCTTACTAACAGCACTGCACCACGTGGGCTGCAATGGTTCAAGAGGGCAGCTCACAACCACCTTCTCAAGGGCAACTAAAGATGGACATTATTTGCTGGCCCAACAATTGATGTTCACGCGAATGAATAAATTGAGTTCATTGTGAAAGCTCAAACACTGCTCACAGCATCCATGACTGAAATTATCTTCTCTCATCGATCCCTGACTTGCAATTGCTTTAAATTTAATATATTGTCAAAAAATGTGGAAACAATAAATAATTGATCCAGATCAATTAGAAAATGTTGCTTTGTTGGAAAATGAACAAAATGTAAAAATGAGGGTTCAACAAATTCAGAACACAACTTGAAAATGCATTTTAATAAAGAAGCTGGGAATGTTTGGGAGGGAAAGCTCATGACCATTAATACGGATTGGTTTCACTCAGTTGGACTGCATTCAATGTAAAAGATTGCAGAACGTCTCATACTTGCTGCCTTCAAAGAACATCACGATTCAGATCAAAGCCAAATGACTAGTCATTCAAACCATGCAAACGTCAGGACGCCAAGGTGAAAGGTAAAGTCACTAACAAGCAAGTAACAGCATGAGTGTCTTTCACTTCTATTTTGTCTTCACTGCACTGATCAGCAGCTCCTTCGCAGAAAGGGATATGAAATCAATTCCAGTTCCTCGTTTTTTCTGCTCACCAATAGTTCTATTTTCTGTCCTCTACAATTTGCTTTACATCTTGAACTCCCTCCAAAGTCTCCTCAATCCCACAAGTTGAATCAAAGACCAGTCTCTACATTTAAGCCACAGGCTGTCTATTAAATGAAGCCCTTCCTCAAGATTGAAGGAGTAACTTGATCCAGGTTTCGAGTTGTTCAGGGTGACAGCTGAACAGAAATGAATTGGCTCCCCGGCCCTTCATGCCTGTTCCAATTGTAATTTTTACATCCATAAAAATCATTGTTGATCTGATTTTAGTCTCAACTTCACGGCCCTGTCTGTGCTCCAGAACTCTTGATCCACTTTTCTGACAAAATCATATACAACTCAGCCTTGAATAAATTCAATGACCCAGCCTCCACTGCTTTAGGGGGACAGCATTCCACAAACTAGACGCCCTCAGACCAAAAAAAAATCCTCATCTCCGTCTTTAAAGGAGACCTCTTAATTTTAAACTGAGACCCTAGTTCCAAACTCCGCCCACAAGAGGAAACATCCTTGAGTATCCAGCTTGTGAATCCGCTCAGGTCATTACATGTTTCAATAAGATCACCTCTCCTTCTTCTAAACTCCAACGTGTATAAGCCCAACCTCATTCAACCTTTCTTAATGAGCAAAGTCCTTTATCCTGGAATGAACACTCCGCTGGCTTATTCAAATGCTTTGTTTTTTAAACTTTTAAAATACGTAGTCCAAAACTGTACTTTGTATCCCAGATGTGGCCTGCACACCTGCAGAAAAGAACTTCACGTTTTATATTCCATTCTGTTTTCAATAAATAGCAACATTCAATTTGCCTTTGTAATCATTTGCTGTTCCTGCACACCAGCTTTTTGTGATTCATTTGCCAGGACACACAAATTGCCTTGTACAGATATTTTGATTTGAATAAATGGTTTCCGCTGTATTGGAATCCATGACAGAGTCCGATGTTAAAGCAAGAAAACATACCTAGAAAATTCAGCATTGAAATAGGAAACAATTCCACACAGAAAGAGTGCTGGAAGCTCAGAGCTCCGTTCTGGACACGGTAATTGATGGTTTTATTTTAAACCTGCGATTGGCGGCCTTTTCTTAAACAAATCTATTTATGGGAGCGGCAAAAGACAGTTTGTTCCCAATTCCTCGCGATATCTCGGAATAACACAGAGTCCAGGGACTAACTGACCTCACCAAAATCAAATCCTGAAGAACAGCGACTCATCTTTCGACTCAGCAATCTACAGCCTCCTGGACTCAGTACTAAGTTCGAGAATTTTCGGTCATCACCTCTGCCTCCAAATTATTTCCTTATGCTTTCTTCGCTGGTTTGGTTTTCTACAATTTCTTTCACTATTCCTTCACGTTACCTTTGCACGTTTGTTATACAGCCGGTTATAAACGCATCAAGACACATATTTTGTTCATTAGAAGGCCAATGGCACTTTGGCTTTTATTGTAATGGGATCGGAGTGCATGCATAAAGAGATATTGCTACAATTTCCGGTGGTTTCGTTGAGACCACTCGAACACTTTCCGCACTTTTCAAGGATTCGGGGAACCATAGGACCATTATGATGCAAAAGGAGGCCGTTCTGCCCATGTTGTCTGCACGGGCTCTCTAATTGAGCACAATGACTTAGTTTCATTATTACACCTTTTCCCTTGTATCCTTGCACATCATTTCTATTCGAAGAGTCATCCATTGCCCTATGGGTCTCTATATTTCGGAAAAGATATACCTCAGTTGTAACTCTTTCGAGTACAACACGTTTCCATCTGCTTTAGATGAAGTTATATTGTTTGCCATTGTGAAATTTGAACTTTTGATCTTGGAGTTACAAACCCAGTACCATAACCACTTGGCTATTTAGGCAGGCTTGTTCTGTGTGTGTTCAATGTAATAAAGGCCTCGAAAGAATAGTTGGGTGCTATCCGCCTGAAGAAGGGTGCGACACTTTCATTGTAAGGTAGAAATTTGTTTTCTCCTATGTAATTGAAATGAGTCTTTACAGAAGAGCTCAGGCGAAATGAAACGAACAAGCGGCCTTGTGCCGAAGCAAAATGTCAGAACTCTCTTTCAAAAACAGTGCCGTCTCCTATACACAGGGATTGATGTTAAATATTGCTTACATCCACTGTAAACATCGGGACCCATCTTTCGATTGTGATCATTTGTTTTCATTGTTCATTAATTGAATATTTGTTTCAAACGGATTGTTCACCGCTTTCTTGAGCTGCTCACTAAACTTGAACTGGGTCACCCCATATATAGATTTGTTTGTGCAACGACTTAGATTCCGCAGCATAAATCCGATTCCTTGAAATATATAGATTGGGTTAGTGAAATGGGATTCATTCCTGCAATAGTATAATATGAGAAATGTTTAACATACACCAACCACAGGAATATGAATCTGACAGATATGGTGATAAGTAAAATGACAGACTTCCTTCTGCTCTGTATCTCTGGGTCACTGCGATTCTCTCCCTTATAATGACCCCTCAGTGCCTTACGCCCTTTAGAGTTGCCTCACTGTCAGAGCGTTAACCAACACAATTAAAGCAAATGGGCTTTAAAACCGTATCGAACCCGTTAAATACCACTCAGCCAGGATAGGAATAACAGCTTCGTTTTATCTTACAGAACCACCAGAGGTTGTCAATTATGTTTTCAGCTTCAAATAAGAAGTAGACGGGAGCGTTCTTTAAACAGAGCAGGATTCCGTTTGTAACTAAAACCACAGCCGCAGTTTTCTGGGTGCAATATTTCGTTTTCAGTTTCTGGCATCAAATGACCACAAATCGAGCAAATTTGAAAATGGCGGTGAATCAGACAGAACAGTTTGTGGATATATGCGTCAGAACCATGAACACAGTGCACACATAGGTGATACTCAACAAAGATCTCGGGGAATAGTAAAAGTTGATCCGCTTCATTATGTCATCAGAAATAATGACCATTATATCTCCCACTTCCATGGCCACCAGGTAGCGAGTGGTGCAAATGGAAGGGCCATAATTACCGCGGGATAGAATGACGATGGCCATTAAATTAACTGTTAAAAGCGGAAGTAGGAAGTTACTCGAAATTAATCATCTTCCATCTTTGAGCCCAGACTGACAGACATTTAGTTTATGCTCGTGGTCAGGCAAGATCCCATCAGCTGCTGGTGTTCATTGGACTTGGAATGAAACAGTGTCTGACCGCTGTGGGTAGAAATATAATTGGACCTATGAGACTCAGATCAGAGCCCGAGAGGAAGGGAGTTAAAAACAAAAAACTGCGGATACTGAAAATCCAAAACAAGAACAGAACAGAAACTCAGCAGGTCTGGCAGCATCGGCGGAGAAGAAAAGAGTTGACGTTTCGAGTCCTCATGACCCTTCAACAGAACTAGGTGAATCCAAGGAAGGGGTGAAATATAAGCTGGTTTAAGGTGTGTGTGTGTGCGTGTGTGTGTGTGTGTGTGTGGAGTGGGGGGTTGGGTGGGGGGTGAGAAGTGGAGGGGGGTGGTGTGGTTGTAGGGACAATCAAGCAGTGATAGAAGCAGATCATCAAAAGATGTCACAGACAAAAGAACACAAAGGTGTTGAAATTGGTGATATATATCTAAACAAATGTGCTAATGAAGAATGGATGGTAGGGCACTCAAGATATAGCTCTAGTGGGGATGGGGGGAGTAGAAAAGATTTAAAAATATTTTACAATAATGGAAATAGGTGGGAAAAGAAAAATCTATATAATTTATTGGAAAAAACAAAAGGAAGGGGGAAGAAACAGAAAGGGGGTGGGGATGGAGGAGGGAGTTCAGGACCTAAAGTTGTAGAATTCAATATTCAGTCCGGAAGGCTGTAAAGTGCCTAGTCGGAAGATGAGGTGTTGTTCCTCCAGTTTGCGTTGGGCTTCACTGGAACAATGCAGCAAGCCAAGGACAGACATGTGGACAGGACTGTCACTGACCTCATCTCCTCTGGGGATCTTCCTCTCACAGCTTCCAACCTGATAGTCGCCCAACCTCGGACGGCCCTCTTCTACCTCCTACCCAAAATCCACAAACAGAACTGTCCCGGTAGACTGAACGTGTCAGCTTTCTCCTGCTCCACGGAACTTATTTCTCGTTATCTTGACTCCCTTCACTCTCCCCTTGTCCAGTCCCTTCCCACCTACATCCGTGATTCCTCTGACACCTTACGTCATATCAAATATTTCCAGTTCCCTGGCCCCAACCGCTTCCTCTTCTCCATGGACGTCCCATCCCTCTACACTTCCACCCCCCACCAGGATGGTCTGAGGGCCCTTAGCTTCTTCCTCGAACAGAGGCCTGAACAATCCCCATCCACCACTACTCTCCTCCGTCTGGCTGAACTTGTTCTCACACTGAACAAGTTCTCCTTCAACTTCTCTCACTTCCTCCAAATAAAAGTTGTGGCTATGGGTACCC
This sequence comes from Carcharodon carcharias, assembly GCF_017639515.1. Taxonomy (NCBI): domain Eukaryota; kingdom Metazoa; phylum Chordata; class Chondrichthyes; order Lamniformes; family Lamnidae; genus Carcharodon; species Carcharodon carcharias. The sequence continues at coordinate 418,847 of NW_024470618.1, forward strand.
GCATGGGCCCCAGCTATGCCTGTCTCTTTATGGGGTATGTAGAACATTCCTTGTTGCAGTCCTACTCCGGCCCCCTTCCTCAACTCTTTCTCCGGTATATCGATGATTACTTTGGTGCTGCTTCATGCTCTCATTGGGACTTGGAAAAATTTATTAATTTTGCTTCCAATCTCCACCCTCCATCATTTTCACGTGGTCCATCTCTGACACTTCCCTTCCCTTCCTTGACCTCTCAGTCTCAATCTCTGCTGATAGACTGTCCACCAATATCCATTACAAGCCTACTGACTCCCAGAGATACCTTGTCTACAGCTCCTCACACCCCGCTTCCTGTAAGGACTCCATCCCATTCTCTCAGTTCCTTCACCTCCGTTGCATCTGTTCCGATGATGCTACCTTCAAAAACTGTTCCTCTGACATGTCCTCCTTCTACCTCAACCGAGGCTTTCCACCCATGGTCGTTGACAGAGTCCTCAACCATGTTCGGCCCATCTCCCGCGCATCCACCCTCACGCCTTCTCCTCCCTCCCAGAAACATGATAGGGTCCCCCTTGTCCTTACTTATCACCCCACCAACCTCCACATTCAAAGGATCATCCTCCGCCATTTCCATCAACTCCAGCATGATGCCACCACCAAACACATCTTCCCTTCACCACTTTCCCCCCCCCCCCCCCCCCCCCCCCGCCCCCGTCAACATTCCGTAGGGATCGTTCCCTCCGGGACACCCTGGTCCACTCCTCCATCACCCCCTACTCCTCAACCCCCACCTATGGCACCACCCCATGCCCACGCAAAAGATGTAACACCTGCCCCTTCACTTCCTCTCTCCTCACCATCCAAGGGCCCAAACACTCCTTTCAAGTGAAGCAGCATTTCACTTGCATTTCCCCCAACTCATTCTACTGTATTCATTGCTCCCAATGTGGTCTTCTCTACATTGGAGAGACCAAAGGTAAACTGGGTGACTGCTTTGCAGAACACCTGCGGTCTGTCCGCAAGAATGACCCAAACCTCCCTGTTGCTTGCCATTTTAACATTCCACCCTGCTTTCTTGCCCACATGTCTGTCCTTGGCTTGCTGCATTGTTCCAGTGAAGCCCAACGCAAACTGGAGGAACAACACCTCACCTTCCAACTAGGCACTTTACAGCCTTCCGGACTGAATATTGAATTCAACAACTTTAGGTCCTGAACTCCCTCCTCCATCCCCACCCCCTTTCTGTTTCTCCCCCCTTCCTTTTGTTTTTTCCAATAAATTATATGGAGTTTTCTTTTCCCACCTATTTCCATTATTTTTAAATATTCTTAAATCTTTTATGTTCCCCCCACCCCCACTAGAGCTATATCTTGAGTGCCCTACCATCCATTCTTAATTAGCACATTTGTTTAGATATATATCACCAACTCTAACACCTATGTGTTCTTTTGTTCTTTTGTCTGTGACATCTTTTGATGATCTGCTTCTATCACTGCTTGATTGTCCCTACAACCACACCACCCCCCTCCACTTCTCTCCCCCCACTCAACCCCCCCCCCCCCCCACCCACCCCACACACACACACACACACACACACACACACCTTTAACCAGCTTATATTTCACCCCTTCCTTGGATTCACCTAGTTCTGTTGAAGGGTCTGAGGACTCGAAACATCAACTCTTTTCTTCTCTGCCGATGCTGCCCGACCTGCTGAGTTTTTCCAGGTAATTCTGTTTTTGTTGAGGAAGGGAGTTAAGCCTGCTCTGTGACAGTAACGCCAGAATGCAAATTGTCAATTGAGAGTGAAGAAAGGAGAGAGATCTGTGAAAGTTGAAACTGAAATGCCAAATAACAATTGCATGCATTCAAACAAGTTCAAGACAGATGGAGAAAATAAATTATAAAAATAATAAAAGTGAAGATAAAACCTTTGGCTGGCGTGAATTCCATCTGTGTGCAATAAAAACCAAATACCAGGTGCACCGTTACATATTCGAAATCTTTAATTAAGAAGGAAAATTATGGTAAAGGACTTTGGAACAACTAATGTATTTGAAAAGGCAGTGTAATTCACTATCCACCAGTTAGCATAGGGTAGGTAACATGGTGCAAATCTTATTGAAATCTGTGTCAGAAAAACACCTAGGAACTCAAAGTATAATGAAGGGTAGTCCACACTTATTCTAAAGCCGAAAATAATGCTTAACAAACTTTATAATATACTTTAAAAAAGATTAGGCTAGGGAAAAACAATGGATGCAATATACTTTCATATCCCAAACAACTTTGACGACATATCACACGTCAATCTCATGACTAATCTCAGAGTAAGTACGGGAACGCTATTTGGCCCAGTGTGACATCAAGAGGCCTGAGAAAAAACTGAAGTAAATAGCAAGAAGGGAATCTATCCACTGGTTTGAGTCGTACATAGTAGTAAGTTAGATGGTTGTGGTTGTTGGAGGTCAATCATCTCACTTGCAGGACATTACTGCATGAGTTCCTGAGGGTAGTCTCCGAGGCCCAGCATCTTCCGCAGCTCCATCCAGCAGGTTATTTCCATCATAAGGATAGAAGTCGAGTTTCTGGATGAATGCACAATGTTCAGAACCATTTGCAACACCTCAGATACTGATGCAGTCCATGCCCAAATGCAATATATCCTGGGCAATATGCAAGCTTGGGTTGACAAGTGTCAAATAATATTTGTGCCACACGAGTACCAGGCAATGATCATCCCCAAAAATGAAGTCTAACCATCATCTAACATTGAATGGTATTACTTGAATCCCTTACTATAAACATCAGGGTGGTGTCACCATTTACCAGAACCTGAACTGCGCTTGCCATATAAATGCTGTGGCTACAGGAACAGGTCAGAGGCAAGGAATTATGCGATGTGTAACTCATCTCCTGACTCCACAGGCCTGTCCATAATCTAAAAGACACCTGGCAGTATCGTCATGGAATGCATTCACTTGGCCCGATGAATGCAGGTCCAACACTGCTCCCGAAGCTCCACACGGGCAAAGAGAATGGAGCCCGCTGTATTGGCACGCCAAACATAAACAATCACTCCCTCCACCACTGATGCACAATGGCAGCTGTATACACCATCCAGAAGATGCACCACAGAATCTTACAAAGACAGCACCTTCCAAACTGATCAACACTACCAGCTGGAATGACAAGGGCAGCAGATACATGGGAATTGCCATGTATCCAGTGTCGCTGGTTAATATCCTTGAAATTCCTCACAAATAGCAAAGTAACTCTTTGGAGTACAAACACATTTCCAACTGTTCCTATGCAGATGAAGTAACATTACATTGTTTCATAGTTTTGCCATTGTGGGATTTGAACTCTTGATCTTGGGGTTATAAACCCAGTACCATAACCACTTGGCTATTTAGGGCAAGCACCACAAATAGCAGAGTAGATGTACATACACCTGACGGCTGCAACGCTTTGATGAAGACCGCTCAGCAACACATTATCAAGGCCAATTAGGGACACAAAATATATGCTGGCCCACCTAACGAAGGCCACATCCCAGGAAGGAATAAAAAAAATGTTATGCGCTTCCTTTGTCACTTTCCTCACACAGTTCTGCTTTTTTCTTGCAACAATCTCATTGCGACTCTGTTATTTATATAATCCTGTCCCTGTTATCAATTGTAGCCTTTTCAGAAATCTTATGTGCCCCTCCGTTTTCAAATGAATCACATCCAAACTAGCAGATAAAAGCAAGTGTTGCTTTCATTTGAGCAGAGATTGTGCAGTAGAGATTTAACAAGGCTGTACAAATTTAGGAATGAGATTGGAAATACAATGAGAAGGAACTTTCTACCAACAGAAGAGCTGTTTGCCAAAGGCACAAATTTACGAAATTTGAAAATACACCAATGTTGAGGTAAGGAAACTTTTCTCCCGTAACCAGTTGTTCGGAACTGCAATACATTGTCTGAATAATATGAGAGGAGCAGGTTTAGAAAAAGCATTCAAATCCAATTAGGTGGGTGGAGTGGGGGTCTGGGTGAGGTGGGGAGGACTATGGTGGTGTTTGGTCTTTGGTGGTGCGTAAAAGGCGATAAGCCCTTCAGAAGTCCACTGACTTTCCACCCAAGATCTAGAAGTGGTTCTGCTTGAAGAGCATCAACCTTGCTGGGAATATATTTTTCTCAGCTTTCCCGTGTTAAATAATGAAAACAAAACTATTCAGCCCTCTTGATTTTCTAATTAACATTCAGCACTATATGCATGTGATCATATATTGATTTAACTCAGTCGACGACACCTGCTAAAAAAGATTGATTTACTTGGAAAATGATGATTGTTCACTGTCCTCCGGTGATCATGTTTTCTTTTTTTCACGAATGCTTACTTAACCTTAATGTGCAATTCCACCACCTTTTTGTGCAATCCCCTGATAATTCCTTTTCATTGCATTTCATTACAGGCCTTAAATTTCTTAACTGAGTTGACCAGCTCCATCTCAACTGAATAGAGCCTTCCCAAGGGATGGTTTCTAGCTGTTATAAGTAAGGCTTGATTCCTTCTATGTCCTCATTGTCAATTGGACCCACATAATTCTATCGACTGTACTTGGATCCACAGTTCCCAGTGAAAGGATCTCATGGAAACATGTCGAGTAGCTGATCAATTAATTTTATATTTACTTTATTCTGTGGAATATATTTACTGTCGCCGCCTGGCTGCTTTTGGTATACCCAGTGAATCTTTTTGTTCAGCTATGATTTTAACAAATATTTGGCTGGTTATCCTTATTATTTGCTTGTTGTTATCCAATGACCAATTATGTTTAGTGCATTCCCCACGCATTGCTTAATGCAGTAGGAACTCTCAGACTGTGTTCCTTCTTTGCTAACTCAGGTTATGCACGTGAATTGCATCACAAAGCTGTTTACATCAAAATAGTTCATATGAGCTGTTAATCACAAGCTGCACTATTCGCTTACGTTGCTCAATCACAGCTGTTAACTCACTGTTGTAATGAATGTCTTCTGCTCCTTTGTTTCAGTTGTTCCCTAGCAAATGACCGTGTTAAAGACATAATGTAAATTAAACTGAATTGTTGGGCCAACCGACTGTTTCTCGTTTCTTCTATTAATATATGTTACACTTTCTCACTGATTTTTCTACTGTAAATATTTTTTAAAGACTTATACGCCCCGATTTGCGAAAATCATTAAGCTTCTGGCACCAGTTGCTGTACAATCTTTTTTTTAATTTAAAAATCAACTAAGCTACTTATTTTGCTTCTAACAAGGTGCATACGTTTTTTTTTCGTTTTTTCTCCCTTGCAGCCAATTTGATAACGTTTGTAAAACTGCCCCAGGGAAATTGTTGTCTTTCGAAATGTGTCACTCACTACCTGGTGGACATAGCATTGGCGGATTTACTGGTCGTTATCATCGACCTGATACTAAAGCATATTCCAGCTGTGTATTGGCTCCGATTTATGTTTCTGTGGCATGTTCCCCTGTGTACTTTACATGCTGTCTTCTTTTATTTAGCCACAGGCTGTTCTACCTGCTTCACGTTTTCTTGCACCTTTGCTCGATTTGTTGCTATTTACTTCCAGAAATGCAGAATATATAGCACCTAGGAAACGGGAGCTGTGCTACTTGCAACAGTGACAGTTCTGTCCTGCGTAAAGAAAATTTTCTGATACTTTGTGTGCAGGCTCAATAATTGTGACTGGTTTTGTTTCATAACAAGTAGCTCACTTATGTCACATATACGGATAGTGAGTGAATTCCTTAATCGTATTTTTAAACAGTTAATTCCATTTATCATGGTTCTACTCTTCAATGCAATAACAATCAGACATATTTTAGTTGCTAGCAGAGCCCGAATAAAGCTATATGGTCATGGAACATTGGGCAGAATGTATGGCCCAGAGATTGAGAGCCGAAGGAAATCAACGATTTTGCTTTTATTATATCCGGGAATTTCGTTTTGTTATAGGCAATGCTTCTTATTTATTCTGTGTGGAGACGGATGTGGTATGTAAGTTTTCGGTCTGTACGGATGCACAAATTAATTAGGGAAATGGGATACATTCTTCAGCTCCTGAGTTGTTGCACAAATACGTGTATTTATGCCATGGCCCAGACTAAATTCAGAGCTCAGAAGCGTAATGCACTGAAAAATCCTTTTACTCTTATTGTTAAAATATTTAAATGATGATATTAAGTAAAGAGTTCCTCCACTTGAAAATAGTCCCACCTTATACAGTCTACACCCCACATTGAAGCTGTTCATTGAATCAAAAACAAATAAAGAAGAAAACATAGAGCAATCCATTCTAGATCATCTGACGCTCTTTGTACACTATTGCGATTATAATTATGTTAGGAAAAAATAAAATGGCTATACTTCATCCAAATACAACGTTCTGACATAAGCAGCTCCCGAATGGGATTGAATGCTTAAGAACATTTTTCTCACTGAACCCCACCCCAAGTTGACAGATTCAACAGCAAAAGTGGTTTTGGGAAAGGTGATACGAAATTGTCAATGTGCTCAGTGACCAAGGTTTCACATGGACGTCTCTGTGCACTGTGCGAGCATAGTCCAGGAATTGGTGGATCATGTGATGGCCTTTGATTCTTAGCTACAATAGGGCAGCTCATTCCACAGAAGACTAATCAACCTGCAGCAAAGGTTAATTAACTAAATTAATATTAATTACACTGTAATATTGTTTTCAATTGCTGATCAGATCGGAATGCTGATTTTTTTTTGCCCACAGATGTAATTTGGTGAATTGAAATGGTTCAGCATAGACATGGGGATGCTGGAGCAGCTTGAGGCATCTGTGGAAAGCCATTAGTTCTATTTCTTTAACGTCAGTTCGAAGAGTGATTTGGTCACTTTACTTTCTAGTCAAGGTTGGCTATATTGTTAGTCGGTATTTTTTACATCCGTGCAGCTGAATGCTTGTTTTTTTATTTGAATGACTCTTTTGTCAGTTTGATTAATAATCAAAAGCCCATCAAAATTCTAACACTCTACAATATACATACATAGAAATATACGGCACAGACTCATATGGGGCCCTGCTTGTAAGGAATTTCCAAAATTGCATATGCTTGTGAATGAGTTTAATATAGTCTTCCTGTCTGCAAAGTAACTTCTGTTCAAAAATATATGTTAAAATATTGTTTTTCGTTTTCACCAGTAGATCTATATGGAAATATATAATTTAGTGCACCAATAATATATAATAATCAAATCCTTATATAATAACCATAACATAATTCCAACAAACGGAAGTTAGAGGCATTTAATTTGCTTTCGATGACGAACTGAATTGGAAATGTTTCCAGCTTCTTGATCTCCACTTGAAGGGTAGCTGTGTCAATACATAACAAAAGGGAATAGGAATTCTTTCTGCATCACATTTGCCTTGAAGGATCTTGGGCAGTTCAGATGGGTGGACATTCGAAATGATATGAGCAGACAGGAAGTCCCGGAATCTTCATGGCGTGTGCCACTCGAAAATCAGTTCTATGCATTGGAGACTATTGTGCATGACGACTGCTTGAAGGAGTGGAGCCTAGACCATGTCGACATTGGACAACTGACTACAGAGGAGGACTTCAGAATGATGAAATGCAGTCATGATTGGTATTTCCATAGTTAGGGACATAAGAGGCATTTGTGCAACCGTTCTCGTGCGTCTCACATTACCTATTTGAGACCAGGGTAAAGGCCATCACGAATTATATACTGTATATAAAAAAGATCAAATCCAACCCGGCAGCTTAGTGCCCCATCAGTCTGCTCTTGATCTTTACTAAAATGATGGAAGAGGTCATCAACAATGCATTTAAGTGGCACTTCCTTAGAAATAAAACCTGCTCATGGATGACACGTTTACGTTCCTCCAGGGCCATCCAGCTCCTTACTTCATTCCAATCTTGGTTCAAACATGGACGGAGGGGTTATTATAAAGGGCGGATGCAGAATAATCAGCAGGTGGAAAGGTGTGAGTGAAAAGCTGTCGTACAGGCCAGTGTCAAAGAATGGGCAGGGCATGTGTTTACGATTCGAACTAAGACATTCAGGAATTAAACGGGCTTTTTTTCGAATCGAGCCTTGAAGGTTTTATTGGAGAAGGAAACGTTAACTGTGCTCCTCTCCGCAGATGCTGGTTTTTTTTCCAGGTATTTTTGTTTTTGTTCTCGAAGATTTTATTGGCTGAATTACACAAATTTTAACGGCTTGGTAGAGTAGTAATAGGAGTACATGGCGGCTCAAGGCGTGTTTTGAGGCATCATGTAGGAGGGGTGGCATTCAGATTCAAAGTGACACTGTGCACAAGACCAGGACTGAGCCCAATATTCTCGCAGGGAAGTTCACTGGCTTGATTGTGGAGAGTTTGGACTTGGTTTGAAGTTTACCTCCCAGCGTGAAGAACTGGAAAAGGGGATTAAGATGCATTAAATGATGTGAAAGTTGGATAGGCCTGGGCAAAGAAAAAGTGTCATAATAGATATGAATAAATTGAAACATTTTTCAAATGCATGCGCTTATACTTACAGAGTGTAATCAATAGGTGTAAGCAACAGACAGAAATGACCTTTGTGGGATATGTTTCATTGGTTACATTGAATAGTGGCTAGACGCGTTTAAGGAATGGGCGCTCAATATTAACTGACAGAAGGTACTTGAAAATTTCAGATGGAAAAGTTCTGCAGTGTGGCAGTACTGCTTAGGGAAGACGTGTGCCAAAAATCTGGAAAACCTGGAAATACTCAATATGTCACTCAATACCTGTAGATAGTGAAAGAGAGATCTCATTATTAGCAACATGTACAGTGACCTAAATTGAAATAGACAGACCTGTTTCACCTGGAAAGATTGTTTTGGGCCTTGGACATTGATGAGAGAGGAGGGAAGAGGGCATGAGTTGAACCACCTCCGCTTTCATGTGGAGGGGAACAGATGTAGGGGATGAATGAGGCTTGGAACAGTGTCTCGCAGAGTGAATAGGCCTTCACAATCTTGAAAAAAAAGAGCAGATAATGTGGTGCGTGGTGAAATGTCGCTGAAAGTGGTGGATGTGGAAATTCTTTGAATATCGAGGCCGTTGCAGTATAAAGTAAGGATCTTGGGACCATGATCCTAGCTCTGAAAGTGACGAAGTGTGAACAGGTATGACAAAAATTGAACTAACATGAAGGGTGTGTCGACAACAGTTGGCTGAGGGTTGTGCCATGATCCCCAGAGTTTTTTGTTTTTATACCAAATAGAAGCCTTGGCATGGAAGGTTTTTTTTTAAATTTGAATGGAAGCAAATGAGATGAGCTAATTCAGAGGATGGAATTGAGAGTTTACAAGAAGTAGCACAGAAATGTAGACTATGCTATATAATGGGCTCAAAGTGAACATTTGGCATTGCCCTTTCTCATAAATGGACGAAGAGAAATAGGAAGAGGTAAATGAAGTGTGAAAGGCACAACGTAAAACAGGGAGAAGGGTGAACATTGGAATCAAAGCTGTTGAAGTTTTTAAGTTCATGGTAAGAAAGGAATCGGCACCCATAAATATCAACACCCTTCAAAAAGAAGAGGGTCTGGTGCTGTGAGTAATATTAGGAGAAGGAATTTTCCACTTTGCTACTAAATAACAGGCATTCCAAGGCCCATGCGGTACCACGGGAACTTTCGAATTGGACGATTTTACTTGAGTTCAAGAGAGCTTTTTTCACACGAGAACACATTCAGCAAGGAGTGGGGGGGGGGGGGGGGGTGGTGGGGGGGTGGGGGTGAAGCATGTTCATTTCTCAAGACTCATTTCAAGATAGAACCGGAACCTCTAAACCCCAAATTGTTGGGGATGCAGATGTAGAGATGTTGGACATCCGAGGTTGAGAGGAGGTAGCTTGGACTAGCAAATTGCATAATGCTCAATTGATGGAGCAGATCAGATGAAGTTGTTAATGCACTGGAGAACAGAGCAATAGCAGAGTGTGGATAGGAAAAAATCAGTTCAGTGGGGGCATGGACAGCCTTAAAGGATGGGTCTATCAGGGAAAGCCTGTATGCCGTTCTTTGGAGTGAAGTATAAGCAGGCGGATCTGCGTTGCGGGGCTATGAGCTTAGAAGCCATTGTGGGTATGATTTCAAGAATAGGTGAAGTCAGTGACAGGTTAGAAACAATCGCTTCATGTTTAGTGGTGGGGCATTGTCCGGAACGAGGCAGCTGGAAATGTCGGAGAGTTTATGTTCGCCTCTGAGAAGTCGAGGACTGTTCACCTGACCACGGAAGCACCATCCGTGCACCAAACAAGAATCATACAGAATCGAAGAGTTTAGCTCCGTTTCTCTCTCCATGGATCCTGACAGACCCGCCAAATATATATTTTTTTTAGCATATTCTGCTTTTGTCCAGATTTCTAGCATTCACAGCATTTTTGTTTTGATAATGTTAGGGTTCAATGCAAGAAAACAGTAAGTTCGGAGGTAATGAGGACAAGAGCCGATTTCACTCTAGCGCTTCTCATTGAAAAGGTCAAGAGATGGAAAGACGCTCGAGGGCGGGGTCAAGTTGCAAGGAGAACACTGAAAATGATTAAATGTCAGATGTGTGCAAGAGGTCTCATAACCAAACATAAGGGAGAAGAAGGCAAAGTAGTGGTATAAGAGTTAAACGGCATCTGAGCTCGCAATTTATTGAGGTGGGGCATAAGAGGAGAAGGAGGGTCCATTGTTAAGGAAATATTGTTCGGGGCAGATAGTGTAATGTCAGATGGTATTATGAAAACATAGCAGGGGGTGAGAGAGATTCAAAGACATAATTGGGTCAGAGGAAAGGGAAGGTCTAAAAGGGGTTTTCTTGCTTGTGAATTTCTGCACAATTGAACACCTCAAAGTAAGAATAAAATTCTGTTGTTTGATAAGAAATTCAAAGTGAAATTAGAGGCTAAAGCAGCTTTGAGATAGTGTGATTATTGTGCATTGAGTGTGGAAATCAGAATGCACCGAGAACAGCATTTCAATGAGCTGTGAATGACTCAGATAAATTTGGGTGGAGAGAAATTGAGGTGAAATGATTATTTTTACTTTAGCTTGCACACGTTCAAAGTATAATAATAGATTTATAAATTGTAAAGTAAATTATTGTTATAAAAATTCAAACAACAGTACTTAATATCACATGACGTGCTTCTTTCATTTGACAGAGAAAGGGGCCATTGTATTTCACAACGTCTGGAGGTAATATCATAGTGATTTAATTTCAGAACATCTGCTGCAGAGGCGCATATCCCCTATCACAGGGCCATATGTTAAAAATTGCAGCCGTCTATGTTGAATGGGCTTTTGTCCCGGCACAACATAAAACTTTTCTCAAATCTTGTTTTATCAGCAAAGGGAAGTTAGGAAGGGTTTAACGTGTGAAAATTAGGAAAGAATAAAAACTGCAGTGTTGTCCAAAAAATCAGTTTTAATTCGTACTGTTGCAGGAAAAAAAACTATATTTGTTTCAAAGTATTATTTGTTTTAGAGTTAGATTTCCTAACAGCGTGTGGTCAATTTTAAGACTATATCACTCAAGAGTATGTATTAACTGATTATATAAGGACACTTTACTACCTCGCATTTTAATCGCTGATTATGGCTACGGAATTATTTTATTCACTCTTTGTATAACTTTTCAACACTAGCTACCTTGTGATCTTCTGTGTAAGTCTACATAGCTTTTAGGCTATGAACAACTTTAAAACTCTATAGTTTGTTATAAAAGTAAAATGACTAATCCCAATCACCAACAGCCACAGAAAGACAAACAATACCTAGTAAACCGTTACTGACAAAGGGTATGTTTCAATGAGGAACATGTGCCAATTAAGCAAAGCCCGAAGTGATGAGCTAAGGGAATATCATGAGGACGTGGAGGCGCACTTACCCTATCCTCAACACATGAGCAAGGAGGATTTAATAAAATACCCGTTTGTCTCAGCGAAAGGCATTAGCCTAACAGGAACAGAATTTAATGAGGAGGATGGTCCTATAGGTAGTTGGCATTTTAAGGATCAAGTCAGGCGATACTGGAAGCTGACATCAGTCGATGACCATCACCGATGCGGGTCAATCACAGATTGATCACGATCCCTTTAGCAAATTAAGAAATGTTCTTCCTTCATTTAGGCCAAACAAAATGCAATAACACCATTGATGACGCTGTGGCTTGTGGCTTGGAAATGGTTACTAAGCAGCAGCTTTCAGTGATCAAGGCATGCACCAACTTTGAAACTGAAGTTTGCAGAGCCTGCTCTCCACAGGGAAGCAGAAGGCCACAGATGTGACGGAGAGAGAACAGAAACCAAGTGCCGAACTGCACGCAAAGCAAGAACCATAATATGTCTGTAAAATCACTGCACTGTTTATTTAAGTATCACTTTATAACCTAATAAAGTTTTCTGAGTTACTTCAACAAACTATCTCCGCTGCCTGTGTGTTGAAAATCTCAAAGGAAAAAAAGGGAATTTAAGTTGAAATAGTACTTAGAATTTGCATGGGTGGATCTGATACAGAATGGTAGGGTTTCCGTCAGGCTCCATGTCAAATAAATTAAAGCCGGACACAGCGGAGAATGAACGATATATAGTTCATGAAGCTGGATACCTGATCATACATGAGAAGAGAATTAGAGCGCAATGAATGAGATCAAGTTTGAAATAATTCAAAATTCCACCGGAGGGAAGAGCAGAACATTTTCACTGTGTGCATTCTTTGGAGTGAATTAGCATTGAATTAAATACTAATGTATTAATGTCAAATTTTGAGACAAGGAACTCTCAAAAAATGTTTCCATAACAATTACAAATCTACTCTTACGTTGGTTTCCTATGTATTAACTATTTGACTCCCCAAACGTCAGTAAAACCTGACGCTTTAATTTTGTATTTTAGCTCAAACCACGTGCTATTGTAAATCATTAGTATTGAACACATCATTAACAACATTAGCAATATTAATTAACCTTTACCCTACAGAAAACTTTACTTATTCTGATCGAGGGATGGTAGACAGAGGGACAACAGTTTTTTTTCTAGATTTATATTCATAACCTGAACCAATACTTGGGTTCAGAAAATATTAGCAAGAATGGTGTTGAGGATTGAGAACCTTCAGTTATGTAGATAGATTCCCTGGGATTGCGTTACATGCAGAAGAGAATATTGAGAGGGGGTTTGTTAGTCGTGTTCAAAATCATAGGGGGTCTGGATGGAGTAACTTGGGAGAGACTTTTCCCATTGGCAGTAGATTGAGAACCTGAAGGTGATTTACAAAAGAGATAACTCAGAGACAATCTCACCATCGCCCCATTAAATACAATAGTTTTAGCATCGCTGAATCCCACACTATCAACATCCTGCAGATTACCGTTGAGCAGAAATGCACCAGGGCTCATTCAACAGCACTGTCCAAACCCAAGGTGGCTAGAATCTGTAAGGACACGGGCGGCAAATGCCGACAAATTCAAAGTTCCTTTGCAAGCCACTGATCATCCTGACTTGGAAATGCATCGCTGTTCCTTCAATGTCGCTGGGTTAAAATCATGAAACCTCTTCCTTATCAGCACTGAGGATGTAACTATACCAAATGGGCTGCATCAATTCAAGAAGGCAGCTCACCACCAAATTCTGAGGGGGAAATAAAATGGGCAATACGGGATAGTCCATAAATGTTTGCCTGGCCAGCGATGGACATATTCCATGAATGAATGAATGCAAGAAATGTGCTGAATAGCCTGGTTATGTGTTGTCACCATTCTGTGATTCCAATATAGAAACAATTAAGGAACTTGAAAAGCACAAGAAAAACATTAAGCTGAATATTACACTGATAGTGTGTCAAAAAGTATGGGTGAAGGCTTGTGTGGAACACAAACACCAGCATAATTAGGGTGCAGCAAATGGTCAGGCTCTGCACCGTAAACCCCATGCCAACTGGGAATACTGACACCTGTTACATTTCACATCCCACCATCACAGCCAAGGAATTCATGTTCATTAGGAGAATGCAGCAGGGTGTTTGTGCATACTGCTGTTGGTTTAGCTCCCTGGAGCAATAAGCCTCAAAGAGCTTGAGCTGCCAGTTTAAGAGAAAGTTGTGTGCAAGAAGTTGTAAGTCCTGCATTTTTTTACACAGCCAGAAAACTGTACAGAAGGGCTACTGCTGTTACTGCTGCTGTACATTGACTCGGAGACAATCAGCAGCAGCAGTGGGAGGCCGGCATTCCTTCCACTGCCTCTTAACCGCCCCAGGCTCTGGATTTACAGCCACACCGCGAGGTGCAGACATTCTGGACAAGTCCTACCATCTGGCCTGAGCCCAAACCCCTGGAACTCATGGAGATCTTGCCCTTGTGTCCCAACTCGAAGTAGCCCACACGCCAGCCAGCTTCCTGTCTCAAGACATTCAGCTCCACGTGGTTGCAAGAGGATGTCTCGCCAGTTCAGTTTGTTGCCATCAATGAGCCAAATCCTCCTGCAAGTGTTGCTCCTCGGGTCAAGTCGTTTCAATTTTCAGTTTTGGAGGTAGTGATGATTAGAATGAACACCAATCTCCAAGATTGAAAATCCAGTCAGGCAATTAATGGAATGGATTCCACTGGGATTAATGGAAAGAAAAGTCAAGAGGGTGTATTCGTGGCTCATGTCAAGGAAACAACCCGAAGGTACATGAGAAGGTGAGAGAGGTGTGTCTGAGAGCGGGTAGTAGTGACAGGCACAGACAAACATTCAAGTAGGACACAAAATACTTCTGCTTAACTTCTGCAGAAAGTGCAGCTGGAATTTGAATCAGCTGCTTTTTTATGGTTAAAGTTGTTTTAAAGAAAGCTGCAAGTGAAAGGCACATATTCTGCTGTGTATCAGGTATCTACAATAAAAGTGCATTGTATGTCCATCCATACGGCTTTAAATACATTTTAAACGTCAAATTTTTCAGTGTTACAGCATTGTTAAAATATTTTTCACAGCTGTCTTGGTTTAATATTTCTATTAAAACTTTATGCATATTTATGATTTCACTAAGGATACTGAGCAAAATAAATTGAGTCATAGAGTCATTAATGGTACATAAACAGGCCAGTAAACCCATAGAGTCCATGTTGGTTCTCCTTGGTGCAAGCCAGGAAGTGCCATTCCCCTATTCAATCCTTGCATCTGTAAGCACACATCCAATATCATTTTGAAATAATTGACATTTTCTGCTTCCACCAGCCTCGTGAGCAGCGGCATCCAGGTCATTAACCTTCGCAGCGTAAAATATTCTTCCTCACATGCCCCCTGTACAGCTTGACTAAAATCCTTATATCTGAGTCCCCTAATCTTTCTATCATATGCTAATGAGAACAGTTTTTTATTTTTCTACCTTCGGCAAATCTTTAATAATCTGAGCCCTCTTCTATTCCACGAATGTATTTACAATATCACTGATATAACGGGAGGTGAATTGCTCAGTGTTAAGTGATGTCTCATTGCAAACATTATTTTCAAACCATAGGGTTCGGGGTTATGGGTCAGTTGAAATTGAAGGTTAAAGTTAGTCAAGGTCATTTTTAACGTTAAGGTTACGTTTAGCGTTCGTGTTAGGATGTGGGTTAGTGTACGGATTATATTTAGGCTTCTGGTTAGGGTTAGGGTTCAGGTTAGTATTCGGTTATGTGAGCAAAAGACCACAAAAAGCATAAGACATAAGAGCTGAAGTAGGATATTCTCCCCATCGAATCTGCCTGCCATTCAATGAGATCATGACTGATTTGTTAATCCTCAATTCCACTTTCCTGCCTTCCCCATAACCCTTGATTCCCTTACTGATTAATAATCTGCCTACCTCAGCTTTGAATACTCTTAACGACCCAACCTCTACAGCCCTCTACTTTAAAGAATTATATTGATTCACTACCTTCTGAGAGAATAAGTTCCTTCTCATCTCTGTCTTAAATGGGCGACCCCTTACTTTCATATTATGCCCTCTGGTCCTAGACTCCCCCGCAATTTTAAACAACGTCTCATCATTGCACAATCAAGCCCCCTAAGAATCGTATTTCGTTCAAAAATGCCGCCTCTCATTCTTCCAAACTCCAATGACTGCACGCCCAACCTACTCAACCTCTCCTCATAAGGAAATTCCTCAATACCGGGGAGCCTGCCAGTGAACCTTCTCTGGAATGTCTCCAGTGCCAGTAAATATTTTCTTCTATAACGGGACCAAAACTGTTCACACTATTGTAGATGTAATCTAACTGCTGTCTTGCAAATTTTTAACAGGACTTCTCCATTTCTATTCTTCATTCCCTTTTAAATAAAGGATAACATTTCATTTGCCATCCATATTATCTGCTGAACTTGATGCACACTTTTTGGATCCATGCATGAGGACCACCAAATCCCTCTGTGCTGCAGCCGTCTGAAGTCTTTCTCCAATTAAGTCATAATCAGCTCCTGTATTCCTCTGGCCAAAGTGTGTTACCTCATATTTTCCCATATTATATTCTCTCTGCCAGTTTTTTGCCCATTCACTTAACCTGTGTATATCTCTCTGCAGACTCTGTAATTATCACCACTTGGCCTTCCAGCTATTTTTGTGTCATCCTCAAATTTGATGATAGCACATCCAGTTCTCCCATTCAAGTCATTAATATCCCTGTGTACTCCTCGGTGATCGTTTGTTTGGAAGGTGCCTTCTAAGAGGGTTTATTGAGTTCCTGCATTACTTTTTGCAGATCATACACATTGCTGCCACTGTGCGTCAGCGGCGGAGGAACTGAATGTTTCTGGATGGGATATCAATCAAGTGGTCTGCTTTTTTCGTGGATGGTGCATAACCTGTTCAATGTTGTTGGAACTGCATTGATCCAGGCAAGTGGAATTTTTTGCATAGCCCTCATGGCCTCTGCTTTATAGAAGGTCGAAAGGCTTTGCAGAGTCAGGGAATGAGTTAGTCACATCATTTTGCAGCCTTAACATTTAAATAATCTGCTTTTCTTCCCTTCCGGCTAAACTGAGCAACCTCACAATTCCCAATCTTTTGTTCCATCTGTTGACAGTTTTCCAACCCAATTAAACTATATCTATGCATTTTCAGGTCCGCTGTATCACTGCAACTTGCTTTCCTATCTATCTTGGCATATTTAACGACTTCAGCTCAAAAGATAGTCGGATCCTTCATCCAATTCCTTAATATCGATTGTGAATTTTGGGGGCCCTGCACTAGTGCCGGTGATACTCCAGTATTTGCAGTTTGTGATCCCGAAAATGATCCATTTCTCAAAACTGTCTGAAAATGGATTGAAGAACTAATAATTAGCAATGTGAACACATCACCCCTCCTTACCCCAACGGCCCCACCTTATTATTTTACATATTAACCTTTAATTTGGCTCCTTATATAATGTGTTTTAATAGTCCAGAATCTCTACATACACTGGTACTACTTTATCCACGTTGCATGTTTCCCCAGATTGGGCTTTACTAATCTTGTCAATCACAGTTTCCCTTTCATGTTGTCCCTGCCTGATTGAATTATGTCTCTTTTCCCTCAATTTTCTCTTCCTTCTCCCTTTATAATGATTTCTTGCATTTTCCCAATGCGTGATGTTAGGTTAACTGACCTATAAATGCCTGACGTATGTTTCCCTCCTTCCTGAATAATGATGCTACTTCTGTGGTTTTCCAGTCCACTCGGTCCTTCCCAGAATCCAGATAACTTTGGATAATTACAAACAATACATCCAATATCTCTGCAGGCTTTCCTCTAAGACCTTAGAATGCAGACCACCATTTCGATGTACAACTTCAGCCTTTAGTCGCTCAGTTTCCATTGCATAATTTCAATCATGATAGTTGTGACTTTCTCCCTTCCATTTGCTGCTGCTTTTCTACGATTGTTGGGATTCTTTGTATCTATTTTATTGTGAGCACAGATACAAGATACATGTTAAAGCCTCTTCCATTTTCTTGTTCATCATTATAAATCCCTCCTCTCATTCTCTAAGAGGCAAACTTGCCTATTTGTGTACTTAATTTTATCATCAGTTTTTATATATCTTGGTAATAGCCTCTCATCCCCAAATTTCTCCCTCATTATTTATTTTATTTCTCTTTTGTTTTCCTTTGCTGGCTTTTGAAAGTATCCACAGTTTCTTGTGTCACCACTAATTTGTGCATCGTTATATATCTTTTCTTTTATTTTGGTTCCAATCATAAGTTCCTTTGTGATCAATGGGTGTTTTATTGTTCTTCTAGTGCCCTCCTTTCTGAAAAATAACATGGCTTTGTTGATAATTATGAAATATTATCTTAAATGCCTTCCATTGCTTATCGGCTATCATACAGCTAACCTCTTTTCGCATTCCACTTGTGCCAACTATCTCCTCATGCCTTGGCTACTGCCGTCATTTCAGGTTAAGACTCTATTTTCAGACTCACGTCAATCACGTGAAATTATTATCTTATTATGGCCACTCATGCCTAGAGAATCCTGTACTCGGACAATATTAATTAATTTGGTTTCAAGGTGAGATTTAATTTGGCTGGCCCCAGAACATATTGTTCTAAGAATCTGTCCAGAAAGCACACTATGAAATCACCCTGCAGGTTAACTCTGCCAACATGATTCGTCCAGTCCATATGCACTCTAAAATCTCGCATGATTATTGCAGCATCTGTATGTATACAAACACTCTTTATTTCTTGATTAGTGCTTTGTCCTGCATGCTAAATTCTGTCGCAGAGTCCATGTACTACATCCACTATTGATTTTTTTCCCTTTCTATTTCTTATCCCCAAACGAACTGCAACCACATTTGACCTTTAAAAGAAGCAATACTTCTCACAACTGTACTCATAGCAACCTTTATTCACAGAGGTAACCTGTTTCCATTTCCATTCTCCCTGCGTTTTCCGAAATGTCAAACATCTTTGAATATTAATTTCCCAGAGTTAGGCAATTTCCCCCTGTTTTATAATGGCTACCCTATCTTTTCTTTGCCTTTCTTTTGTTTTGTTCCCCCATGTTACATGTGGTTGCCACAGCCCTTGTTAAATGCACTCATCCTCGCCATGTGTTTTTTTTATTTTTTGCGGGCAGTTTCACAGAGAGAAGCTCATCCTGCCAACAAGCTTCTACATTTACCTTGGCTGGGGTCTGTTGCAGAATAAGGCTGGCTTCCCTGCTCCAGTGGATGTAACAGCTAGCATAACATTGCTTATTTATATTTGTGATATAATTCATCTATCTTTTATGAATTAACCTTGCGTTCAAGTAAGAAAAGAACCCTTTAACTTAAATTTCATACGAACTTTACACACTCTGCCCTTACGTTCTGCAACAGTATGGATTCTGTTAGATAATTGCAAGGGCTGCTTTCATCCATTGCTACCTGCATGCCCGAATCTTGAATACTAATACCACTCCCTAACTTTGACTACTGACAAATTCTTCAGTGCTTAGCCTGAGGGCATCCTGGAACAAAATGATCAGGTAACTTTTATCCCACCGTGTCGCTTCGCAGTGCTGAAAGCTCTGAGACAAACTTTCTCGAGCTGCAGACATTTACTGTTGATCTGGTTGCCATGGACGACACAGGCGTCGAGGTGGGAACTCGATGTTAAAAGTAGACTGCCGATGGATGCAGCTCTTCATGCCCAAGGCCACAGCTTGGTTTCTTATCGAATTCCCCATTGGCTCAGAGCTCCCCTTACCAGCTAAGTAATTGAGGCTGGGCGAGAAGCTGCCTTTAAGTGGTCAACAGTTGGTGACTTAAGGGCCTCCACTGGGCCACGGGTGGGCGGAGTGGCTTGCGCCTCGTCCGCCAAAGTGGAAATCTGTGGGGTGGTTGGGAGGGCAGAAACCCCACGGGAAGGCCATCAGATAAATTTTATGCTTGCCCCACCACATGCCACGAACCCGTTGGAAGTACAATTGTGCCCCAAATATCCTTATTATGCTGGTGTGTAGGCAGGTTTAGTTTGAATAAATATCTTGACATAGTAAGGTAGTGTGATGTTAAACAATATGGTCGTTTAAATAATAAAATGTAACATCTCTTGCATTACGAAAAACTTGAAAACAAAAACTTGCATTCGGAGGGAGCTGGGTGCCCTTATGCATGAATAACATAGAAGGAACTTTTCGGGCAATTGCACATTTCAGAAGGCAAATTATATTTCAATTTTGTCACAAAGGCTTGAGATATGATTGCTAAGAATTCGTACTAGAATGGCAAAGTATATTGGTGAGAACACACTTTGATTGCAATTGTTTGCTTTCCTTACCTATGGATATGTATACTTGAATAGGTGGAATGCAATGCGGGGGCACTAGATTGTTCCTAGTAGGATGAGATTGTCTTACAAGGACAAATGGAGTCTTGTGCTTGTGCTCCTAGGAGTTTTAGGTCAATGAACTGTGAATCAAATTGAACAAATTGAAGCACATAAAACTCTTTGGAATTTGGTGCGATATTCTGGAAATTATCGGAAGGATACAAAGCTTTTGATTAAGGTGCATAGTAGCTCATTTAGAAGAAAGCTGCATGGGGTAGATGGTGCCGTAGTACTAATGTAATGGGACTAGTAACCTGAAGCCCAAGCTAATGCCTGGGTGGCAATGGTTCAAATCCTATTGTGGAACTTAAACTCAATTAGTAGCATCAAAATTAATCAATAATGGTCACTGTGCAGGCCTTGATCACTATTTTCCAGTCCAGTTGGCGACCCATTGAAATCCATGTTCACGAATATTCTTTAGCGAAGGAAACCTGAATGCCATAGTAGGAATGCAAAGTTCTCACAAGATGAAATGCCTTATATATGTCTATTCTATCACACACAATAATCAACTCAAAGGCATTTCTGTCCTGCATGACCCGGAGCAATGGGCCTGACTCTTAATTGCCTCCTAAAGTGATCTGGCAATGCACACAGTTCATGACAATTCGGGATCGGCAACAAATACATCATCTCCAGTGATGCCAGAACCCATGGAAGAAAACATTTTTAATGATGCAGGACTGAGAAATTACAATTATCAGTGAGATGTAAAAGAGCTGTGGATGTTTTCACTCGGTAAGGTACCACCGAAAGGGTTCTAATAAATGCCTCTGAAGTGATGATTGGGTGCGATAGAATAGACATAGAGAGGCATTCCATCTTGTGAGAATGTTACATTTCTAGTATGGAATTCAGGAGAGTCCTCTTTACTCAAAGAGTCGTGACAAAGTGGAACTTGCTAAAATGCGAAGTGTTTGAGGTATGTTGTAACTCCTAGGTGATTCAATGCAATTTGTGAATTAATTGATCACAATTATGAGCCCTCTGAGGCATAGACTGAAATCCACTTGGATAGCCACGTGGTACTGAGGTTACAACATGGGGCAAATTCTTTTTTTTGAACATTTGAACATACAGATCACGGCATTTGATCTGAATTCCTGTTATTAAGGAATATTTTTAGCGCTGCGATGAATTTGAAAAAAAAAAAGACTGGATCATTTTGATCATAACAACTTGTTCAAATGAAAGCTGTAGCCCTCTCCCACGCCTCCGGCCCGCCCCCGCCCCACTCCACAATTAATGGGATTTTTATCCCAAACATTCTTAGGCCAGCCTCAAGATCTCCCACTTGATTCTCTGCTGCGGTCATTCTGTAAATCGTTTCCACATCTCAGACTGTCCCACAATGCTTTATTGCAATGAGGGATGTGGTTAAATAAACATAGCACCTGATGGGGGAAAAAAAACAGATCGCAACTGAGCACAGAAAAACAACCAATTGACTATAACCTGACCGAAAACGCCAGTGTTGACATAATGAACCCTCTCCGGCAAAACACAGAACTGGCCAACTAGCAACAATCTGAGTGAGGACAAAGAAACTTATCCAAAATAAGAACCAGCTTAAACCTGAGCTGTTCAGCACAATCAATCTGAATATCGGGAATTGAAGGATCAAACAGAATCTACAAAAGCAGCAAATAATTGCCTCAAGTCGTGTAAAATGGCTAGGTATCCTTAAAATAATGCATCATTATGACTGGACTAAAAACAGATGCCTGACCATTTACCCAGAATTTAATATCGCATTGAATGCCTGCTAGAATGATAAAAGGGGGACTTACTTGTCAAAAATGACCAAGTGACCAGAACCTAACCATAAACCAAGTAACTGACTGATTATCAGCTGACCAGTTACCCAGCCATCGACAGAGAAAAAGTAGAGAGGCCAAACCAAAATAAATTCAACAACTGATGATTTACAGAAGGAAGCTAAACAAAACATATCCATCAGGCAATGCATCCAGAAATTGACCAACTCTCCACGATCTTACTGATATGTCAGAAAACGGTGAATATCGCACATAATAGGTACATTCCCAAAAAAAGCCCAAGAAGACTAACTCCTAGGGAATGAAGCTGGACAGACAGAAGGTGGATCAGTGACAGAAAACTTTGGTGATAGTGATGATAATAATATTTAATTTTGCATTGCTATTGTAAAATGCATGCATTTATGCAGAGTTCACAAAGGAGGAAAGGCTGAGATTATCAGGTGAGGTGTGATTTTAAATAGAACGGACGGAAAATACCTGCTTTAATATTATAATAAGCGCAATAGAAGCATTCAAAGACCACACAGTAATGTTTCAGAATAGAAATGTAGTGTTATGACATGGCAGGTAATGTGTGCCAGGTGGACAAAATCCACGAGGGAAACTTAGCCACGCGATCACAGTGGTTTTGCATTATGTATTTTTATGAGATAAGCGCACTGAATTCAGAAGTAAAATAGGGTTTTTTAAAAATAATTTAAAATACTTATTAACAAAATACAAAAGATTTCAGGCACATTTGGAAGGCGACAAATTTGTTACTAGTTTTCAGAACTATTGAAATTTCAAATTAACATTAATCGCAGTTACACTCTCTTTAAGGAAACAGTCCAAAATAGTTTTTTGATTAAAAACAGATGTAGCAAGTTAACAAAATGCCCATTTTGACAGTTGAATTCCAAAAGACTTTCCCCAGCAGACTTATGGACAAATGCTGGAGGATTCTTTAAGGATATTTCACATGCTCTTGTTATATTTTACATAGCCACCTGCCACATAGCTTTTCATTCTCCTGTGCATATATTTCACCCTTTTTGATACGTAAAATCTAGTATTCCATATGTCTATGAAACTTTATCATCCTCATAATATGTAAACTTTCATTCTGCCACTATATGATGTCAGTGAGCTTTGGGGGAAAAATTCAAATTCCTTGGCCTTCATTTTATGATTAGTTGTAAAGAGAGTAGGATCTCTTTGAAACCTAACTCTCCATTCATTTACCTAAAAAATGCAAATTCCTGTCACACCTTACATGGAAAACCAGCATCCATATTTACTCCTTAGTTATCAAGCACCTGTCATCTTTAGATAATTAAAATTTGCCCTCTACTTGATTACACATGTAATTAAATCACACCCAGTCCCAACTATACTTACCCCAATAAACTAACTTCACAATATACAAGAGAAATATTATGAAACATATTAAAATTTCTTCATACCTCCATCCTTATGACAAAATGAGTGGTCATAATTTTAAAAGAATGCTTAAATTTCTAAACCACCTTACAATACCTAATAAACATTATATATGCAAACTATAACATTACCAGATATGTGCATTAAAATAACTATAAATATATGAATCCTTTGTGTCAGCAGAGGTAATTTCAGTCCATTGTCCTGGGTGTGGTTTTGCTAGGTGCTGTGGAAGTACCCTTGGTGAATTACTGCAAAGCACCTTGTCGATAACACACACTGCTGCTACTGTACTTTGTTGGTGGAACAAGTGAATGTTTGTGGGTGTGCGGCCGATTAAGCGGCTGGCTTTGTCATTCCTTGTTGCTTGTATGTTGTGGGAGCTTCACTTATTCTGGCAATTGGCGAGTATTCCATCACACTGGTGACATGTGCCTTATAGATGATGGACAATGTTCAGGGAATCAGGAAGTTGACTGTTCATCGCAATATTCCTAGGCTCTGACCTGCTTTTGCAGAGACAACATTTATATGGCCTGTCCAGTTCAGTTTTGGGTCAATGGTAATCCCCAGGATGTTGAGAGTGAGGGAAACAGTGATAGTGATGCAATTGACCATCAAGGGATGATGGTCAGATTCTCTCTTGTCACAGATGGTCATTGCCTGACACTTGCCTGGCACAAATATTACTTGCCACTTCTCAGGCCAGGTCTGGATATTGTCCAGGTCTTTCTGCATTTGGACATGGACTGCTTCATTTCCCGGGGAGTCGTGAATACTGATGAAAATTGTGCAGTTAGCAGGGAACATCCACATTTATGATCCTACTATTGGAAGAAGGTCATTGATGAAGCAGCTGAAGCTGGTTCAGCCGACAAGACTGCCCGGAGGAAGTCCTTCAGTGGTGTCGTGGAGCTGTAATGACTGACCTTTAAGACCCGCATCTGCCTGCTAGACACTATGACGTTTCCAGGTGTATGGAACATTACACTGTGGATATGGTCCTGAAGGAATCACTTTTGAGCAGTCGACAGGGGACCTTAATGCAACAACCACCACCTGAATGAACCAGAGGCAGTAATTACCATCTAGTGTAAGTGGCAAAAACAAGGCTTAGAGGCAGCATGCACCACGCATAAATGAATCAAAGAGATTGAAAGTGGATGGAACGCTGACAGCTATCCAATCCATTCCATTCAGTTGTTCCAGGATTGAATGGCTACGTTCTTAGAGAAATCAAAGTGTGACATTATCAGTTCGTTTAACTTCAAAACTCGTGTTCTTTGTGAGTAATTATAAGTAATTAATAGTTGTAGTAATGCTAATTAACACTGGCAAAATAGTGTTTATTGTTCTTTAATTAAGTAAGGATTAATTAATTGATTAATTAATACACAACAAACATAGCTGGGCAGGTGATATGTTGCGACTGCAGCATTTGGATTTCCTGGACAAGTGGTGATCTAGGTCAAAAACGTATCTAGCGTCTGTCTGCAGATTCAGGAGCTTCGTTTCAAAGACAGTGAGCTGCAGTCCGACCTGCAGACGTTGCTATGACTCAAGAAGGAGTACATTTACTTGTCTACTGGGGTTTTCCACCCCGCCTTGACGGGGCACACCGTGGCAGATGCAGTAAACCAGCCGAAATTTCAATTGATTATTTGCTGGACTGGAGGGTCCGGGCAACCAAGTTTGCCAGATAGCCCTGCCCTATCTACCAGGAGGCAGTCACACAACCTATATAGGGTCTTCTGATTTGATCAGTCATCAAAGGCAGGAGGATGTGACTGTGAGTGAGGTAGGCATGGAGACTCAAAAGGTAGAAGTGGAGTAGACTCAGCTTTTGCATTTGTCAAAAATATTCAATGTTCTTGCAGCCTGTATGGATGAAAGTTTTGGATGCTGAATGGATGAGCAAAATAAGCTTTGTAAGAGGTGAGAACAGACAAATATACAAAATAAGGCAGAACTTGGCTATTCGGCGCCTCTAGACTGCTAAACCATCGAATTCAATCATGGCTGCTGTGCTGGCGTTTCTAATTCCACATTTGAACCTAACAAGGATAACGTTTGATTCCTTTGCCCAACATGGAGCCATCCACCACCGCCTTAAAACCCGCTTCTACCGCGATCCGAGAAGAAAAACATCTCCTCATCTCTTCCCTGAAATGTCTATCCCTAATTTTAAAAAAATGATTGTGCCCGAGATCTGAACTCACTCACAATTGGGAACATCCTGTCAACATCCACATTTCCTCTATCGTTCAGTTTATAATATACTTCAATTAAGTCACCACTCACTTCTCTAAACTCCAGTGGAAACAAGCCCGGTCTGTCTAACCATTCCTCGTAAGACCACTCGCTCATTCCAGACATCGATCCATCCAGTGAATCGCCTGTGAAACGCCACAAATGCATTTACATCCTTCCTGAAATTAGAGGACCAAAACTGCACACAACCTTCAAGGTGCTGCCTCACCAATGCAGTAGAGAGCTGCAGAATAACATTGATACTTTTATGTTGTATTCCCCTCATAAAAAGGGATAGCATTCCATTGGGCTTCTTAATTATTAGTCATCCCTGCACAGTAACTTTTTGTGACTCAAGAACCAGAACAGCTTGATCCCTCTGCAATGATGGAGCAATCTTCCATTAAAGCAATGCACTGCTTTTTTATGATTCCAGCCAAATTGAACAACTTCACATTTTCCCACATTATACCTTATCTTCCATAGTTTTTCCCACTCACTCAACCTCCCTATATCAGTCTGGAACCTCCTTAATTCTCTTCACAACATAATTTGCCACTTATCTTTGAGATATCTACTAATTTAGGTAGCACCTCTTCATTCTCTTCATCCAAAGTACCAATGTATACGGTAAAAATTTGAGGTACCAGCAATGGCACCTCCTGTACTCTACCCGTCACATCTCGCCAGTCAGGAGAACGACCCATTTATGCATAGTCTCTATTTCCTGCCAGCAAGCCTATCTTTTATCCAGGCTCATACGTTCCCACAAACCATGAGCTTATATTTTCCGCAAATACTTTTGCTGTGGCAGCTTGGACGTGGTAACAAGTGCTATGATGGTCAGAGCATGACACAAAGGGACACATAAACTTAAGATGATACTTGAAGTTACAAGAAAGTATTATTTTAAATATCTTAAAAGCTCTGTATCCGAATACACAACTCATTCATAAGCAAACAGATAAATTGGCAGCACAAGTAAAAATAAATATTACATAAAAGTGGGAGATGTACCTTTGGAGCAGCCTTCACTTTAGCTGTGCTAGGATGATTTTTCTGGCGAGTTGTATAACTCGGGCAGTAGAGAGAGCTTTATAATAAATAATGGGGGCAATGGATCAATTTTCAGAAAATGCGTTAACTTAAGTAGAGAAGGCATGCAAAAGAACATGATGGTAAGAAGGGTAATTATGATCAGAGCGTGACATTCATTAAAAGAAAGGCGAATTGGCAGCACAAATAGAATTACATATGTATGATCTTATAACCATTACAGAAACATGGATGCAAGATGCTAAAGACTAGGACCTGAACATTCAAGGATACATTGCATTGAGGAAGGACAGGAAGCTCGGTAAAGATGGAAAGGTAGCCTTGTAAATTAAGGATAACATTGGTGCAATGTGAATTAAACATGTACGCAAATGGTACTACCTGCGGAATGCAGGAGGCTAGATAATTCTTTCACTCCTCCCATCTCAGTCATAACACATTCAAAAGACAAATTGTTTGCTTTTGCCCATCAGTAGCAGAGGACATCTTCCGTCCTCGACTGCTGTGGTCTACCTGTCACTCTAGACTGCGAGCAATGTTCTTGACTCTTAATTGCCACATAGGATACCCTAGCAAGCCATTCAATTGCTCCAAAACTCACAGAATGGAATGTAGTTGTTCAGGAAGGCAGCCCATCAACACCTTGTCAAAGGCAATTAGGTGTGGACACAATTGCCAACAATGCCCATGAAAGAATTATAAACAAATGTAAGAGAAGGCAGTAGGTACTAGCGTGGATCACGTTTCCTTGCCTTGCACTGGCGACATGAGACTTCATGGGTTCCAAAAATCAATCTTGAGGACTTCAAAGCTAATTCCCTGCTGACTGTTTGTTACTGTGCTGCCACATTGAGGGTGACCAAGTGTGCGGGGAGCGGAGGAAGGGGGGAGGGGCGGTGGTGTTCATTGTTGTTCGTCTGACTGTTGGAAAAGTTCATGGCCAGGAATGATGTCTCGGGTATGGGTATGATTCAGTGTGTATGGCTATGTCCAGCTGTTCCTTGGCTTTTTTGTGTGATTTTGGAACCATTCCTAAGTTGGAAAAATTGTAGAGAATCTTTGTTACATTAATGGCTGGATAATGGCATCAGAGTACGAACATTGCAAACCACTACAGATGAAGGGCCTCAGGGGCCACGACAGGAGTGGACTCGGCATGATTTAAAGAATGTCTCAGGGATTGATGTTAGCCTAGCGTCTCTGACATTAATGTTTGTGTAGTAACACTATCAGTATTACGAGAGATATATCACTAGCATGAGTATTGCAGTGGGTTAATCAACAGTCATGTTATAATAGCGTCAGAATGAATGGTGTGAGAATCGGGTCAGCATCAGTAATGCCACACTCGGGTTCTAACAGTATCGTGAGTGTAGCGTTAGCACCAATAGCAGAAGGTCTAATTTTAATTTTTGAATAAATTATTGTACTGTAAAGCATTTCTGCTGAGTGTTCAGCCTCAAATATCTAACCCAAAATCTAGGAGGGAATTGTGCTTGAGGGATTTTGGCTGTGCCCAAGGAGCATTCCCTCTGAGATTACAGTACATTCCATTCATGATTTTAAGAATGGATCCTCAGGAGCTGAGGTGCACCATTTCTCAATTGTTGTTCACAGGTGCACTGAAACAGAAAATCTGCCATTATTTGTTCAGTGACTGTGAGTAACACCATGTGTTGTTTTTATACGGGCACAGATTTTCCATAAAAGGGTTTCATAAGTCAATCTAACGTGCACGTCAGTTGGAACACATGAGTTGGCACAGCAATATCCTGTTCTTGATAAAATGGCACGAGCCGTAATCCTGCAGATAAAGGACATTTTCTATCTTCTTCTCGCAGTATTTGGTGTTTCCGGTAAGTCGTTGCATTCTGTTGATGAATTGTTGTTAGACTACTGACTGTTTTGGTGCCCATTAAACTTTTTAACAACTTTCGGATTGCGCCCTAATTTTAAAATCGTAGAGCCATTGGAATAAGTTCACGAATACCAGCAGAACTGCAAGAGTATGTGCAGCAGGCGAGGCTCTATCCAGGTCAATAAATAATAGGTGCTTCAAGATAGCGCAGGATTCTCTCTCTCTCCCTGTAAATTGGGCCACTCCCCAAACATTATCTGTCCGTTAAGATCCTCGGTAACTTTCCTTAATATGAAGTATTACTCAGGAGACAGGAATCTTTGAAACAAAATCTGTAAAAGATTTCTTTGAAAAACATATCATGCGGCTCCAGGAGCTGCCTCTCGCCGTAAAGCACCTGAGAAGATTCCCCAGGCGCCTCAATTCCCCCTGAAAATCCTTAACATGAGATGTATTCTGGTTATAGGTTTGCCAGAGTGGAGCATAAAGTGAAATGGGGGGAGACATTCCTTTTCATCTTCCATCCAGGCCGGATGATTAAAGTACCTCTAAAGGCGATAAAGACGAATATCTCCCTCAAATATACTTTACCGATCCGCTGTGCCATTCGGTACTGATGCAGTCCAGAATTACAGGAAATACGAGCAAACCTCAATGGGCCAGCGGCATCTCATGAGTTGCACGAGGCATGGAGAATATTAAATATAGTTTCGCAGATTTTGCTGCAGAAGTGTGAATATTCAAATAAAAAGTCAGGCAGTGTAAAATGCATTAAGATCGTCATTCGCCTCGGGCGGAGACACAAATGTATCGCAATGGTACCTGCGGCTCTACATTTGATGTTGGCGTCAGTGGAACAGTGCTAAGAATGGCTGGCAGATACATTCCCGCTGGCCCGGGGCGAATTTCTACCTCAATCTCTAGCTCCTACCATGCATGGTGTATAACACCCTGGGCCGTTACTTTGCAATAGCAGATGGAAGTTTGGAAAATCTGGCAAGGATAGGCTTATCCTATGCGATCCCCGGCAGGTTTTCCCTTTCAACCTCGGAAGATGGTATCATGTTTTACCTGAACAAAAAGTAATCAAATTCTGTGCATAGTGCGGGAGATCTGAAACAAAAATTATGGGAATCTGAAACAAACCATAAAATTCTGGAATACCTCAGCAGGTCAGCAGTACATGGAGGGCGGGGGAGAATGCCAGAAGGGCCACCAAACACACCTAAAAAGCATTTGCCAACTTCGTGAATCTACTTGGTCGGACTGTACGCAAGTTGACATGCCAGCCAATGAGAAGCAAAATAAAAAGATAATTAACATTTTGGGTTCTGATGAAAGGTCACAGAGCTGGAGAGGTAACTCTGTTTCTCTTTCGACAGTGGCTCCTCGACATACTATTCATTTCCATGATTTCTGCAAAGCCTTCAGTATCAAGGAAGAAGCAATGTGTCGCCAGCTGTGTGCCGCCCGTCTAATTTCCCCGCACAATCCTTGCTAAAGGTTGATAATAAATACACCTCCCGCTGTCTTGTCCCTGTCTGACATCTCGTGATGTTTTCCTTTTCACGCAATGTTTGATGCTTCTCCCCCTGTATTCCACATTCCTCATCTTCTCCATGCTCCGCCCTCCCCCACCTCAGTTCCCCTCAGTTTAGGCTGTGATTATTGTCTCGCACTCTGTGCTGCAGCGGGGCAACCAAAGCAACTAAGTACATTCGTGTAACATTTCCTTCCATTACTCCAGTAGCTCTGTGATCCCGATTCAGTGAAGATTTTAAGAAATTGGGTGCTGGAATCCGTGGTTAAAGCACTTCACACTGATATGCATTCAGAGATAAATGCTGCACCGAAGCATATGTTTGTGTGAATGAAACAAAACAGTTGAATCATTGACTTTAGAAATCAAAAAAGGAAATCCACTCGCCTCCTCTCCTCAGTGCGAAAAATTCCAGGTCTTTCAAGTATACAGACATGTGCTCTGAATCGGCTACCAGGAATCCGGAAAATTCCACCAGGACTGAGCCAATCAGCTATAGTCGCATATGAGTGAAACAGAGGGCCTGGGGTACAGGAAAAGTCATCTGATCTGGCAGGCTCTTCCGTCTGCCTTATCCTTCACCAGGGAGGATGCAGTCAGAAAGATGAAGAGTGGCGAAAACATAGCAGGACATATAGCAAGTGAGGAGAGGACGAGAGCTGGGTTCAGAGCAGCGGGAACAGGGGAGGGCTATAAAGAGTGCGACAGACAGCCAGCCTCATGGGAAGAGTGGCGGGAAGTTGTAGGATTGTAGGGGGTTGGGGTGGGGGTTTGTAAAAATAGCGCAGGAGTGAGCCAGAGCTCACCCCAAGAGCGGCAGGAAAGAAAAGGGATACATTGAGCGCATAGCTGAGCAGGAATTAATTGGGAGAGCGCCAGGATGGAGCGGGATCAGAGCGAAGATGAGAGAACCATAGCGCACGGGGAAAGTGGTGGGAATAAACGGGATCAGAGCTAGGAGGTAAGCATGTAGCAGCCAGCAGGCAGCTTGTGGGTTCAGAACCGTGTTCAGAAAAGAGGAATGAGGAGTAACATCAAAAGGAAGTGGGCAAGATAATAGATGGTAAGCATTTCCAACTGTTCTTAGAGAAATTACGGAACGTACTGCCAAGTCCATTCATTCACTTTTTATCACGTAAGGATTATTACTACCAGTATTCATGAAAAATTACCAATGGCAAGGTTATTAACAAACTGATAACTGAATAGCTGGATGCTCCAAACTCCAGGGCGCACAGGTTGTGCTTTGTGGGGACTCCACCATGCTTCCCATCCTTGATAGCCATTTGTGCAGGAAGGAAATGACAGTTGCAGCAGACTGAACTCCTTGTTTCAGAACGCGAAAAACATCTGGGATCACTGAGGTGAATTGTTAAAGTTGAGAGCTTTGGGGAAAACATGCTTATTGACGTGGTCCTCTGGCAGCTGAAGAGTGCAGGGACAGAGGAGGTGACTGGACTGTCAATTCTAAACAAGCAGGTAACGAATGAGTCCCATGAATGAATCTCAATTCGCAATTAGTATTCAGTTCTGGGTGATGCTTCATTTGGGGAGTGTAGCCAGAGACAACTGCATGTGTGCACATAGCCAAGGGCATGATGCTATGTTGCCTCATACGAACATACATGTGTGCATATAATCGACTAAAGAGCAAATGTAGGCCACTTGGCCCCTGCAGCCTCTTCCATTATTCAATAAGATCATGGCTGACATGCATGTAAACTCAAACCCATATTCCTGCCTACGCCCATAACCGTTCAACCCATGTGAATTAAAAATATATCTAGCTGTGCCTTAAAAATATTCAAAAACTCTGCTTCCACCACCTTTTTGTGGAAAAGATTTCCAAATACTCACAAAACTCTGAGAGAAAAAAACAACGTCATCTCTGTCATAAATGCGTGACCCCTTATTTTTAAACACTGACCACTATTTCTAGGTTCTCCTACAAGGGGAAACATCCTCTCCACACCCACCACCCTCTCAGGACCACTCAGGAACTTAAAGGTTTCAATCGACTTGTCTATTACTCATCTCAACACCAATGGGTACAAGCCTAACTTGTCCAGCCTTTCCTCATCAGACAGCCCGCCGATTCTTGGCATTAATTTAGTAAACCTCTAAACTGTTTCTAAAGCATTTGCAGTTTTCCATAAATATGGAGACCAATACCGTACATAATACGCCAACTGTGGTCTCACCAAAGCACTGTAAATCTAACACTTAAGCTCCCAACTATTGTAATCAATTCCCCTCACGATAAATGATAACTTTCTATTAGATTTCTGAATTACCTGCTGAATCTGCACACACACCTTTTGTGGTTCATGCAGTAGGACACCCAGATCCCTCTGAATTTTAGAGCTCTGCAGCTTATCTCTATTTAGATAACAAGCTTATTTTATATGCTTCCTGCCAAAATGATCAATTTCATATTTCGCCATACTACACTCCATTTGCCAGATCTTTGGCCACTCATTAACCTAACTGTGTCACTTTTTAGCATTCGTACTCTTTACAATTTACTTTCGTACCTACATTTGTGGCATTGATAAATTTAACAACCATTCCTTCCTTCCTTTCATCCAAGCCTTGCACTTAAATGGTAAAAAGCTGAGGCCACAGCATAGATCCCTGTTGCACACCACTCGTCATATATTGCCGACCAGGAAAAATATACATTTATTCCAACTCTCTGCTTCCTGTTAGCTAACTAATCATCTATTCAATGCCAAAATGTTACCCCTTACACGAGATTTTTTATTTTATTTTCTGCAATAACCTTTGAAGTGGCACTTTATAAAATGCCTTCTGGAAATCTAAGTACAGTGTATCTACCGGTTCTCCTTTATCCACAGCACATGTGACTCCTTCAAGGAACTGCAATCAATTGTTTAAACATGATTTCGCTTGAAAAAAACCATCTTGACTCTGCCTGATTGTCTTGAATTTTTCTAAGTGCTCTGCTATAGCATCTTTCATAAAAGCTTTAACATTTTATCCTCATGATGGATATTAGGCTAACTGACTTACAGCTTACTGCTTTTTGTCTCCCTCACTTTTTGAATAAAGGAGTTATATTTGATTTTTCCCCAACCTGAATGAACCTTCCCCGAAACTATGTAAACTTGCTAAAATAAAACCAGTGCATTAACTACCTCACTAACCACTTATTTCAAGACTGCATGATGAAGTCCATCAGCACCTGAGGATTTGTCAGCCTGCGGCCTCAGTATTTTGCTCAATGCCACTTCCTGGTGATTGTACTTTTCCCGAACCCATCCATTCTTTCCATTTACTGATTTACAGCTTTCAGGGAAATTGATGGTGTCCTCTATAGTGAAGACTGAAGCAAAATAAATTTTTAAATTCATCCACCATCTCCCTACTTTCAATTCAATTTCACAGGCGCACTTTCCATAGGACCAACACCCACTTTGCTAATTTTATTCTTATTTAAATATTTGTAGAAACTCTTACTAGCAGTCTTTATATTACCAGCTAGCTTTCTTTCATTCTAATTTGTCTCTAATTATTAATATTTTTGTCATTATTTTCTCTTATATTGTTTCCAAACGTCTGACGTGCCATCCTGTTTGCGTAATTGTCTGTTTTCTCCTTAATTATGATAATGCCTTTAACTTGTTTTAAATTTAAGAACAGATTTTGGAATTTTATTTTTCCATTGGTTGGAAATATCCCTTTCAATATCTGCCAATGAATCTCTATTTTTATATCCATTAACCTCATTTGCCAGTTCATTTTATCTAGCTCTGATTTCATGCTCTCAACATAGCCCTTATTTGACTTTAAAATACTCGTCTTGGATGCAGTCCTTTCTGCCACTGCATTAATGTAAAATTCCATAATATGACGGTCGCTGCTACCCAGGGGTGCCTGCATGAAAACAATCAATGAACTCCCCATTGCGGTATCTTTGCCCATCTGACTTTCCCACTCTTTATGTAGATTAAAATCTTTCTGCCAATCTCCAATTTTCTCTTCTTTTCTATTCTGTCCTGCTATGTAGCTACAATCAAGGGGCCTGTATAACTCTCTCGCAAGTAGTTTATTGCCTTAACATTCTTAATCTCAACTCAACCCGCTTCCACATTCTGGTTTCATGGTGCTACCTCACCCTGCTCCAATGCGCTATTACCACCATTACTTATCAGAGCCACCCCACTCCCCACCTTTTCCTAACTTCCTGTCCTTCCTTGATGTCACATACCCTTCAATACACATGTCCCAATTTATGTGTTCCTGTAGCCATGACTATTTAATGGCTATCAGATCGTACTGATTTATCTCTATTTGTGCTATCTGTCCATCTGCTTTGTTTTGAATAGTATGTGCATTTCGAGACTTGCTTTTCCTTTTTTATCATGTTTGTAGCATCTAGCCTTTTCTGCTTATTTGCCTTTAGATTTGCACTCCCTGTCTCTTCTTGTTACTGTTTTTTATAATTTCCCATGTTAATAACTGCCTTTCTCACCATACCTCTACATTTTGATTTGCCACATTTTCCCAAATTGGATCCCTTGTAATCATTATTCAGTTCAAAAACCTTTCTACTTCCCTAGTTGTGTGGCTCACGAGGACACAGACCCCAGCACCGTTTAAGTGTTGGGCATCTCAATGGTTACAGATCCCACTTTCCCCAATCCTGGTGCCAATGCCGCACAAACTGAAATCCAGTTATTCCACAACATTGTTTGAGCCATGCACTAATTTTATTAGTCATATTCTCTTGTGCCAGGATGCATGTCGCTGATGTCTTAATCTCGAAATTATTTTCCTTGAGATCCTGCTTCGTAATTTCATTCCTATCCTTTCACACTGACTGTGCAATGTCTTGTTCCTCACTCTGCAAAAGCCATTAGTAACTGCATGGACTCTAACCATTAGTCTCACCCTCTCTCACTGCAAGTTTACTCTTCATCCCTGAGTAGATGTCCTATACCTTGAAGTCGGTGAGGGAGCAAAGCGATCTGGATCCTTGTTCTTTGATACAGAGAACATTGTCAATCCCTGTCCCTTTAATTTCCCCTGGCACTACTACATTATCGTTTGCTCCCTTCACCTGGATGGCTCATTTTGCCAGAGTGACCTGGTCAGTTTGCACATCCACCCACGCTTATCCAAACAAGCTGACAGGACCACAGACCTATTGGAAAATAACAGAGGCTCACATTCTTGCACTACAGCCCTCTGGGTCTCCTTATTTGCCTGCCTGGTGCTAAGGCTAAGGATCAAACATGTGACTGAACAGTTGCAGCATACCAGTTCAGATGGTCTTGCTTGCGAAGGGTGGTGGAGGCGGTGTTTTGTCGCGAAGACGTCAGTTGGTCAGGTGCGGCCATTGCTGAGGGACTTGGGGGGGGAGGGGGCGGTGGCTTGTTGGTGGGTGAGCAGCTAGCAGTAATGTTACATATTAATACGAGTGACAGAGGCAGAAACCGAATATTTCAGTCAAGGTTCAGGGATCTATGTAGGAAATTAGTAAGCAAGACCCAGAAAATACTTTTTTTCTGGAATATTCCTAGTCCTGTTACCACAGGTGCAAACATAAGGCCAACAATAGGAGGATAAAGCAGACGAATGCATAGCTGGGAAGATCGTGCAGGAATGACGGCTTTGGATTCTTGAGAAATGGGAACTGACACTGAGGGAGATGCAACCTGGATATGGGGGCGATCGGAAGGAGTGCACCTAAATAGATCTGAGACTGAGTTTCCGGAGGGTAGAGGCACTCAATGGCCCAGCAGTCAGAGGCCAGAGAATAGGGACATTACTTGGGCTAGCAGGTTGGAGACAGAGAACAATGAATTTCTATGGGTTAGCAGTTGGGAATCAAGTAGTTACAGATGCCGTTGTTTTGGGATTCAGAAATCAGAGAGTAGAGATGCTCCATGGGCTGCCAGTCGGAGGTCATAGAGTGGAAACAGTCCTTGGGCTAGCAGTCAGGAATCAGGTGATAAGGACATTATGTGGGCTCGCTGTCAGGAATCAAAATGTAATGGAACTCTTTGGCTCAGGTTCATGTGTCAGAGACTAGGGACAGTTCTTGGATCACAGCTAAAGTTCAGAGAGTAGACACAATCCTTACTGCTAGGCCAATGAGATTCTTAACTGAATGACTCCTGACTGAAAGTCGATTCAGAGTCTACACTCCCTGGCTTCTGACTGCTATCCGAAGGGCTGTGCCTGCCCTCTGGCTCCCGATTGCTAGGCCAAGGATAGTCACTTCACTCTAACTCCTGACTGCTAGCCCTTGACTCTCTCGACTCAATGACACCTGAGTGCGGTCCAACATGTGTCTCTACTCACTGATTCTAGAATGACAACCCGAGGGCTGTCGCTAATCCCTGACTCCTGGCTGCGAGCCCAAGGATTGTCTCCACTCTCCGAATTTTAACTGTGAGCCCAAGGGCTGTGTCCAATTTCTGACACCTGACTCTGAGCCAAAGGAGTGTCTCTATGTTCTGATTCCTGGCTGCTTGAACAATGAACATTATTACTCCCTAACGACTGACTGCCAACGGCTGTCCCAAGGGTTGTCTCTACTCTTGGGCTCCTGACTGCTAGTGCAAGAATAATGTCTGCAATCTGAATCCTGAGTGCTAGCACTTGAATGCCTCGACTCACAGATTCCTGACTGGTAGCTCAAAGACTGCCCCTACTATTTGACTCATGACTTCCAGATCAAGCATAGTCTCTACTCTCTGAATTCTAACTGTGAGCTCAACGAATGCCTCTGCACTCTGGCTCTTCACTGTGATCCCAACGTTTGTCTCTACCATCTGACTCTTGGTTGCTAGCCCCAAGAGTGCCTCTACTCTCTGAAGCCTGATTATGAGCCGAATGCCTGCCTCTACACCCTGAATTCAGTCTGCTAGCCCAAGGAGGTTCTCCACTATTTCTTTCCTGAAACCTAGCCCAAGGACTACTTCTACTCTCTGATTCTTGACCATTAGTCCAAGGAGTGCCTCTACTCTCTGACTCCGGACTGTGATCCCAACAACTGACTCTACTGTCTGATTCATGATTGCTAGTCCAAAAAGGGCCTCTAAACTCTGACTCCTGTCTGCTAGCTCAAGGAACATTTCTGCTCCCTGCTTCATCACTGCAAGGTCAAGGACAGCCTCTAACTACTGAGGCCTGCCTGCTAGTCCAAGGACTGAATCTGCTCTCTGCCTTCTAACCATTAACCCAAGGAGGATCTGTGCTCCCTGAGTCCTGATTGCAAGACCAATATGTTTTTATTTTATTGATAAATGAGAAGTGTGCTTCGCCGATTAGGCCAAAATTTCTTGTCTATTCTAGTTGACCTTGGGAAGGTGATGTTGAGCTGCCTACTGGAACCGCTGCAGTCCATGTGGTGTCAGTAGAAGCAGAGTGATTTTAGTAAGGATCTTTCAGGTTTATGACACAGCGACAGTGAAGGAACAGCAATATACTTCCAAGTCAGGATTGTGGATCATTGGAGAGGACTGCCTAGGTGTTGGTGTTCTCATCTATCTGCTGCCCTTCTGCGTCTAGATAGTATGTAGACATGGATTTATGAACCGCTGTTGAAGTAGCCTTTGTGAAATCCTGGAATGCATTGCGTAGATGGTACATACTGCTGCTGTGGTTGTGGAGTGAGTGATTGTTCGTGCATGTGGTGCCAATCAAGCTTCATCAGAGTTGTTGGAGATACAGTCATCTGGCAAGTGTGGAGTTTTTCATCACAGTCCTTACATGTGCCTGGTAGTTGGTGGCTAGGCTTTGGTGAGTCAGGACGTAGGTTATTCGTCGCACTATTCCTAGCCTCTAACCTGCTCTTTTAGTTGTAGTACTTATATGGCTAGTCCAGTTCATTTTCTGCTCGGTGGATATTGATAGTGCTGGTAATGCCATTTGTCATCAAAGGGCAATGCTTGGATTTTCTCTTGTTGGACATGGTCATTGTCTGACTCTTGTGTTGTGTAAATGTTACTATCTCTATTCTATTACTCCTGTCTAATAACCAAAGTGCTGCTTCTAGTTTCTGATTCCTGTGTGCCTGCCCAATGAGGGTCTTTTCAATCTGACTCCTGACTGCTAGCCCCTTAACTCTCTTTACACGATGACTCATGACTGCTCGTGCATGGAGAGTCTTTACTCTCTGATTGCTGACTGCTACACCAATGGGAGATTTAACTATCTGTCTACTAACTGCAAGCCCAAGGACAGTCTCTACTACCTGACGCCTGACAATTAACTCACGAATAATCTCTCCATTCTGACTCCTGGGTGCTAGCTCCTCACTGCAGCATTGGCAGATCCAAGGCTGCTAGCACAATGCCTTGCTCTACTCCCTGACTCCTGATTTCCCATCGAAGCAGATTCTCTAATCTTTTATTGCTGACTGCTAACACAACGAGTTTCTCTGTTCTCTGAGTCCTGACTGCTAGTCCAAAGATATACTTAACTAGCTAATCCTGGTGCAATTTCAAACAGTGTTTGCAATCTCTGACTTCTGACTTATATCGCAAAGGTTGTCCCTGTCTCCAGTCTCCTGCATGCTAGCCCAAGAATAGTCTCTACACCCTGACTCCTGACTGCAAGCTCTTGAATCTCTCGACTCACTGACTCCTGACTGCTATCCCAAGGGGTGTCTATAAACTCAGACTTCTGCCTGCTAGCCAAGGATAGTCTGTACTCTCTGAATTCTAACTGTGAGCCCAAGGACTTTCTCTACCCACTGAGAGTTGGTCACGAGCCCAAGGATTGACCCGACGTCCTGATTCCTGACTGCTAGCCCCAGGAGTGTCTCTACTATTTGACCCATGACTGCTGAATCCAGCAGTGTCTATATTCCCTGACACATGTCTGATATGCCAATTAATGTTACTACTCTCTGGAGCTTGACTGCTAAGCCAAGGACTGCCAGTACTCAAGGACTCCTCACTGCTAGCCCAAGGATAGTCTCCACACTCTGGTTCCTGACTAATAGCCGAGGGAGCGCTTCGAGTCTCTGACTTCTGTCTGCCTGTCCAATGACCGTCTCTACCCTCTGACTCATGACTGACATTCCAAGCATCCTATAACTGCTGACTGCTGCACCTATGACAGACTTAACTTTCTGACTCCTAGCTGATATCCCAAGGACTGTCTCTACTCTCTGACTACTAAATGCTAGTCCAAAAATATTGTCTATAAGCTTATTCCTGATTGCTAGCACTTGACTGCCTCCACTCGTAGACTACTGAATCCTACTCCAAGGTCCGTCTCTGTACTCTGGCCCCTGACTGTGATCACAAGGAGTATCTGTAGGCCCTGACGCTTGACTGCTAGCCCCAGGTATGTCTCTATGTTCCAAAGCCTCACTACGAGCCCAAGGACTGCCCCTGCTGTCTGATTCCTGACTGCTAGCACAATAACTGTCTCAACACTGTGACTCCCAGTGGACGGTTCATAGGTCCTGACACCTGTCTGCTTGCCCAAGGAACACCTCTTCTGTATGAAACCTGACTTAAAGCCGAGTGACTGTCCACTACTCTGCGACTCATGACTGCTAATCCAAGGAGATTCTGTCCTCTTTGACTCCTGCCTGCTATCCAGAGGACGGTATAAACTCTCTGACTCCTAACTGCTAGTCCAATAATACAGTCTACACTCTGATTCTTGGTTGCAAGACCTTGACTGCCTCGACTCACAGACTCCTAACTGCTAGCCCATTGTCTCTCTTTACACTATGACTCATGATTGCTATTGCAAGGAGGATCTCTGATCTCTGATTGCTGATGGATACACCAATGGGAGTCTTGACTATCTGCCAACTGACTGCAAGCCCAAGGACAGTCTCTACTACCTGACACCTGAACATTATCCCAAGAATAGTCTCTCTACTCTGACTCCTGAGTGCTAGCTATTCACTGCCTCACCCACAGGTCCATGACTGCTAGCGCAAGGAGTATCTCTGCTCTCTGACTATTGCCTGCAATTACATGCAGTAGCTCTACTCTCTAATATCTGTTTGCTATCGTAAGGGTGATCACTACTCTCTGTCTCCCGAATGCTAGCCCAACAATAGTTTCTACACTCTGTGTCTTGACTGTTAGTTCGTGGGTGTCTCGACTCATTGGCTCCTGATTGCTAGGCCATAGAGTGTCTCTATGCTCTGAACCCTGACTGCTAGCCCAATAACTTTCTCCACTCCCTGAATCCTAATTCCGAGCCCAAGGGTTTCCTACACTCCCTGAATTATTAACGTGGACCCAAGCATATTCTCTACTCTCTGATATCTGAGAGTGAGCCCAAGATGTGTCTCTACATTCTGACTCATGGCTCCTAGCCCCAAGAATGTCCTTACTCTGTGACAGCTGACTGCTAGCTCTAGGTATGTCTCAAATAATTTTCTCCTGAATGCTAGCTCAAGAATAATCTCTAAACTCTGGTCTCAGACTGCAAGCTCTTGGCTCTCTCAGCTCACACAATCGTGACTGTTAGCCCATGGTTTATCTCTATACTCTGACCCTGTTTGCCAGCCCAAGGACTGTTTCTGCTCTCTGATTCGTGACTGGAAGAGCAGTTCCTGCCTCTACCCTCTGATTGGTGACTGCTAGTCTAAGGGGAGTCTCTACCATCTAACAGCTGACTGCTGAAACAATGGGTCACTTATCTACCTGAATCCTGAATTCGAGCACAAGAAGTGTCTCTGTTCTCTGCCCCCTGACTGATGTCTCAAGGATCACCTGCACTCCCTGACTCCTGTCTGGTAGTCACAGAGTAGTATCTAAATTCTGACTACTGTGTGGTAGCACTTAACTGTGTCGAGTCACAGAAGCCTGGCTGCTAGCCCAAGAACTGCCTCCATTCTTTGGCTCGTGACTGCTAGCTCAAGGACTGTCTCTACTAAATGACTTCTAAATGTGAGCGCAATGACTCTCCCTACTCTCTGATTCCTGACCTCTAGCCCACTAACTCTCTACGGTCTGACTCCTGACTAATAGCCAAAGGATGGCCTCTAGTTCCTGAATATTTGCATGCCAAATGAGTGCCTTTTCTGACTGACACCTGACTGAAAGACAGTGACTTTCTATACTCTCTGAACAATGACTGCTAGCCACAGGATAACCTTTAAAATCTGGCTCCTTGGTACTATCTCTTGACTGCTACAACTTACAGACTCCTGACTGCTAGCCCAAGGAGAGTCCCTACTCTCTGCTCCCTACTGCTTGACTGGGGACAGCCTGTATTCTCTGACCCCTAACTGCCAGATCAAGGACTGGCTCTACTTACTGACTCCTGACTCCTAGCACAAGGAGAGTCTCTGATCTCTCACTCCATTCTGTGAGCCAGTCACTGTCTGTACTCTCCGAATCCTAAGTAACTTCTGAAGAGCTGTTTCCAGTCTCTGACACCTGCCTGCTTGCCAAATGACTGTCTCTTCTCTCTGACACCAGACTGCAAACCAAAGGAGCGTCTCTCCTATCTGGCACCTGACTCCTTTTCCAAGAATAATGCCTACGATCTGAATCCTCAGTGCTACCACTTGACTGCCTTGATTCACAGTCTCCTGACTGCCTGCCTAAGGATTTTCTCTTCTCTGACTTCTAACTGTGAGAGCAAGGACTGTCTCTACATTCTGACTCGTGACTGTAAGCCCAAGGAGTGTGTCTACATTCTGACACCTGACTGCAAGCCCAAGGATTGTCCCCACTCTCCGAAGCCTGACTACGAAAAAAATGACTGTCTCAACTCTGTGATTCCGGAGTGATAGCCCAATAAGTCTCTCTGCTTACCAAGCCCTGACTAACAGCCTAAGGACGGCTTTTAGTTCATGACACCTATATGCCTGCCCACCGAGTGTCTCTTCTCGCTGACATGTGACTGCAAGTCCAGAGACTGTTTCTACTCTCTGACTCCTATATTCTATCCCAAGGACAGTCTCTACTCTCTGACTCCTGAATTACAGCCCAAAAATAGTATTTACATTCCAAATCCTGCTTGCTAGCTGTTGACTGTCTCGCCTCAGGCTCCTAACTGCTGGACCAAATATTGTCTCTAATCCCCCACTTGTGATGCCCAATGA
Organism: Carcharodon carcharias; assembly: GCF_017639515.1. Lineage (NCBI taxonomy): Eukaryota > Metazoa > Chordata > Chondrichthyes > Lamniformes > Lamnidae > Carcharodon > Carcharodon carcharias. The sequence continues at coordinate 461,174 of NW_024470618.1, forward strand.
AGCAGAATCTCTACTCTGGTTACTGACTGCTAGAACACGGCTTGTCTCTGCTCCATAACACCTGAATCCTGATCCATAGACTGTCTCTGCTCTCTGACTTCTGACTGTTATCCCAAGGACTGCCTCTACTCTCTGACTCATGACTACTGCACAAATGAAAGTCTGAACTATCTGACTCGTGCCTGCAATTCCAAAGAACATTGCTACTATCTGCCTCCTGACGGCTATCCGAAGGGAAGTCTCTACTCTCTGATTCCTGACTGCTAGCCCAAGAACAGTCTTCACACTCTGAATCCAGTGTGCTGCTTAAGAAAAGTCTTTACACTTTGAGCCCTGATTGCTAGCTCTTGACTCTCTCCAATCACAGACTGCTGACTGCTAGCCCAAGGACTGTCTCCCGACTGCCCATGGAAGCAGAGCCTCAACTCTCTCATTCCTGATAGCTAGCTGAATCACTCTCTGTACTCTCTGACTCATGATTGATAGCCAAAGGGTAGCTTCGGGTTCTTGACTCCTGTCTGCCTGCCCAATGAGCCCCCTTCTGTCTGACATCTGACTGAAAGCCCAGTTACTGTTTCAAAGATCTGACTCATGACTGCAGGTCCAACGAGAGTCTCAGCTCTCTGACTCCTGACTGATATCCCACGGACAGACTCTACTCTCTGACTCCTGACTGTTAGCTGAATAATAGTCTCTACATTCTGAATCATGGGACCTAGCTCTTTACTGTTTCGCCTCATGGACTCCTGGCCCAAGGACTGTCTCTACTCCGCAAATACTGACTGCCCTTCGAATCAAACTTTCTACTCTCTGATTCCTGACACTTAGGACAAGGAGTGTATCTAATCTCTGACTCCTGATTGCTAATTCAATCGGATTCATGCCTGCAAATAAAAGCAGTGGCTCTACTATCTGACTTATGACTCCTATCCAAAGGCAGTGTCTATGACCTTACTCCTGAATGTTAGCCACAGGGGTGTCTCTGTCCTCTGACTCCTTACTGCTAGATCTTGACTAGATCTGGAATACACCGCCTGAGAGTGTGGTGGAGAGAGTATTTAGGATCTGGAATGCACTGTCTTAGAGTGGTTTGGAGGCAGGATAAATGTAATGGTTACCATCTCAATTACATCTTCAGAGATTGTGATGAAGACAGGGTCAATGCAGCGGTAAGGACCTGGAATGCACAGAGTCGGTGAAGTGGTTAGGACCTGGAAAGCACTGTCCGAGAGTGTGGCAGAGGCAAGGTGAATCGAATTGTTAATACCTGAAATGCACAGTCTAAGAGTGTGGTGCAACAGTGTCAATCAAGCTTTTGGGTTCTGGAATGTGCTATTTGGGAGTGTGGTGGAGACAGGGTCAATCGAGTGGTTATGGACTGGAATGCGCTGTCTTGGATTGTGGTGAAGGTAGCTTCAATCGAATGGTTAGTATCCCAAATGCGCTGCCTGTGTGGATGGTGGAGAGAAGTTCAATAGAGTGGTTAGAATCTGGAATGCACTGTCTGAGAGTGTGATGGAGACAGGATCAATCGAATGGTTTGCATCTTGAATGAGACTTTAAGTGGTGCTTCCTATTTGTCTAAGCGATTTGCGATTGGTTGAAGCAGAAGTAATTCATCGGCTGAATGGCTGAGAATTTCCTTTATCGTTGTTATCAGTTGTTGTTTTTTGTCATTAATTAAATAATTAATATAAGCGGACTTTTCTGTACAGGGGCCTGTCCAGCAGGGGAAGCTCTGATGCATCTCCTGCCTCTTTTATGCCTGCTCCTCAATGGCCACCTGCTCACGATGTTCACCGGCTCTCTGTCCTGTGTCGAGTGGGAATTTTCGGGAAATATTCGAGTCATGGACTGCAAACTCTGGGGGCCGCCTTTGGGTTGACCTCAGTTGCTTTGTTTCATCATTAATTGAATAATTGATGTAAAGGGATATTTCAATGCGTTCCTGACCTGCTCTCTGAAATTGGACTGAGTCACCACATAAATAAATGTGTTTGTGCAGCAACTTAAACTCTGCAGAATGTACCCGGTTTGTTCAAATACATATTCAGACTCGCTGTAATCATTGGGATCTGTTCCTGTAATGGTATAATATAAGAATTCGTTAACGTACATGGACCACAGGAGTATGAAGCTGCCAGAGATGGTGAAGAGTGAAATAACAGACTTCCTTCTGCTCTCCATCTCAGGGTCACTGCGATTCTCTCCCTTATTCTGACCCCTCAGTCCCTTACGGACCCGACTGGCCACTAAAATGTGCCTGACAGTCAGAGCGTTCAACAACAGAATTAAAGCGAATGGGAGCAATGGGGTCAAAACCGTATCAAACCAGTCAAATCCCACCCATACGGGATCAGTAAAATAGCTTGGCTTTGTATCACAGAACCACTGTACATTGTCGAGTATCTCTCCAGGTTCCCGTGTAAAGTAGAGTGGGATGCTTTTTAAACAGAGCAGAATGCCAGTTGTTGATAGAACCACAGCCGCAATTTTTTCAGTGCAATACTTTGTTCTCAGCTTCTGGCAACAAATAGCCACAAATCGGTCAAAGGAGAAAGTGACAGTGAACCAAACAGAACATTCTGTAGCTGCACGAAGCAGGACAACGAGAACACTGCACACAGGGGTGATGTCCAGGAAACTCTGTCCAAAATAATAATAACTGACCCTCCACAGTATGATCTCAGTGATAATGACCAATAGATCTGCTGTTGCCATGGCCACCAGGTAGCGAGTCGTGCAGTTGGAGAGTCCACACTTTCCTCGGGTTAATATCCCAATCACCAGTAAATTAACTGTAAGAGAGTGAAGGGAAAAGCGATTGGAAATTAACTGATCAAATATTCCCTGTGTCTGAAACAAACAGTAAGGCCAAGATTGAAACAACAAAAGGCTTAATTTGAGCCCGTGGCAGAGGCTAAACTTTTAGAATAAAAATCCACATCCCACTCCAACTCATCGCCATTCTATGATATTCCTTGTTAACAAATTCAGACAGGGAAGCATTAAATACGATGGGTTCGGATGTACAGACCAGAAACAGGCCATCCTTCCTAACCAGCTCATTTCAGTGTTGGTGATCCACTCGATCCTCCGCCCAGATTTCATCAGTTAAATCTGACATCGTAACCCTTTTTTCCTTTCTCCCTCACATCGATGTCGTGCTTCCCTTAAATGAATCTAAACTATTCACATCAAACACTCTTATGTGGTAGTGAGTTGGACATTCACACCGCTCTTTGGATGAAGCAATTCCCTCTGAACTCCCTATCGCCTTTCTTGGTAATGATCTCATATCGATGTCCGTCGCTTATGCCCCTCCCCACAAGAAGAAATATTCTCTCTGTACCTTCTCTATCAAAGCCTTTCATCATTTTTACATACCTAATTAGCTCACCTCTCAGCCTTCTTTTCTCAAGAGTAAATGACACAGCCTGTCAATCCATCCCTGATATATATATATATATATATATATATATATATACCCACATATATCTGATATGATCCATGTAAATAGTGTCTCTGCCCTCGGCAGTGACTCTATCCTTTTTTTTACAATATCTGATCAGAACTGTATCCAATAATCAACATGTGCTCCTGCTAAGGCTTGATAAAAGGTTAATCATAACTGCTCTACTTTTGCAGACCTCCTCAATATTGATCAAACCGCATCTCAAGCTGGTATCATCTGTAAATGTAGAAATTGTGTTTTGGTTCCAAATTCCAAGTCATCAGTGCATCGTGAAGAGCAGTGGTCCCAGCACTGAAACTCGTGGAACACCACTTCCTACATTCTGCCACTCTGAATAACGACCCTTTACTCCCAATGTCTGATCTTTGTCCTGCAGACAGCTAGCAAACCATTCGCCCATGCTCCCCTGACCCCACATTTTCTGGCATTGTTAATTAGTCTGTGTTCCTCTCCTGATTACCTGACAGTAAATGTCAGTTTCTGTTGGAGCAGTTCAATAGAATACAGGTCAAAATCCCTATTTTTCACTCTACACAGTTACAAACAAACAGCAGCAATAATCTTTGCATTGTTTAAATATGACATCCGTAAAAAGGAGAGACATTTACATTGAATGGGGAGATCAGTCACCTAAAACAAATATTTCACAATCAAACCAGTTTGTTTCCTTTCAGGTATTGACAACAAAATCAGGAAAAGTCCATCCGAGGAGATATTCCCAATAATATCGGGTAATCTATCCCTAACCTCCCCCTCTCTCCCCGGGTTAGTGACCCACACTCAGAAAAATTATACACTGACGCATACTGCCAGCAATCCATGAGCACTGTGGTTGGGTCCCCACTTCAGTACTAACTTAAAATCAGAACAGTTGTTCACCTAGAGATAACAAAACCTGATAAGTACACTGAGAACATAAATTGATATTTCAGTGTGCATGCAAGTTTCAAGCAACGTTGATCTTCAGTTGGAGCAATAGAATGAATCGGTAGAGATAATTCTGGTTATTTGACTGTAAAACATGCTACCACTTATCAGTTGTCAATATAACTCCACCACGAAGTTAGCATGCCAAATTATGAGTATCAGATTAAAATCACAGACCAGCTCACATACAGCATCTCAGACAGTCAATGCTTCTATTAACTTACCGGGTACACCAATGATTGCCAGGATCAGGTAGTATATTTTCTTGAAGTTGTTAAATGCTTCAATCATATTCTCAGTGTAGTGATTTGTCCCTTCATGCAGCGGCAATCCCTTTGTATGAAATTGTGGAGTGATACATTTGCCAAGCCTTTAATTTATGCCCTGTGGGATCACCTCCGGGAATTTTGAAGTTACAGTGTGTTTGTTTTTAAACTTGAACAAGCAGACTCTGAAAGTGAGTTAATTGCATGTTGTGGCAATTTGTATTTAGCACTGAGATTTCACTTGACTATTCTGATCACATCAGTTAGCTAGGAAAATAATGAAATTCCATTCATCCAGCTTTCCTTCTGTTCGGAATCACAGAATCTTAACGGCATGTAAGTAGGCCATTCGTCCCATCGTGCCTGCAAGTGCTCTCCAAATGAGCATGGTGACCTAATGCCATTGCCCTGCCCTTTCCCCGGTAACCCTCCACAGTTTTTCATCATCGAACGACCTCTTCATTGTCCCATTTGATTCTCCATCCATCATACTTCAAGAGAATGCATTCCAGATCAAAACCGTCCTTGTGTGAAATAGTTTTTTTTCCTCACCTCACACTTGCTTCCTTTAAAAATCTATTTAAACCTGCGCCCTCTCCTTCTTGATTGTTTTAAGGGTTGGAATAGCTTATCCCCATCTTCTCTATACATCCCCTCATGCATGTGAACATCTCTATCAGAACTTGAAGCCTTCATCTCCCCAAGAACATTGCTAAACAAACCAATGTATCCTTAAATCTGAAGTTTCGCATCCCTGGAACAATTCTTGTAAACCTTTTCTCTATTCACTTGAATGTGTTCTCATCCTTCCTAAAATATGGTGCCAGAACTGTATACAATATTCCTGCTGAGGTCTCTATATCTCTCTCTCTTTATCTCCGAGTCTCTCTCTCTTTCTCTCTCTCAGTCTCTCTCTGCTCCTTTATGCCTCAACATCTCTCTCTCTGACACCTTCTGTCTCTCACCAGTCTCTCTCTCTCTCTCCCTCTCCTCCAGTCTCTTTCTCTATGTATTTCCTGAAGTCTCCCTCTCTCTCTCTCCAGTGTCATTCCATCTCTAGGCAGTCACTTTCTCCCTTCCCTATCTCGCCCTCCCCCAGCCTCTCTCTCCCTCTAAACTTTGTCCTTCTATCTCCCAGCCCTTCTCTGTCCCATAGTCTCTCTCTCTCTCTCTTTCACTCTCTTTCTCTCTCCAGTCTTGCTCTCTCTTGCCCCTATCTGTCTCTGTCACCTAGTCTTTCTCTCGCCCGGTTTCTGTCTCTCCCCTAGTCAAGCTCTCTGTCTCCCCTAACTTCTGTCCATTCGCCCCACTCCCTCTCTGCCCTAGTCTCTCTCTGTCTCTCTGCCGCAATATGTCTCTTTCTCTTTGTTCTCCACACAGTTTCCCTCTCCCTTGCTCCCCTAAATTCTCTCTCAACTCTCTCTCACTGTCTTTGTTTCTCACCCACTCTCTCTCACTTTCCCACAGTCTATCTCTCCCACACCCCCAGTGGCTTGTTCTCCCCAATCTACTTCTCTCTCCCAGTCCTTCCCTGTTTTCAGCAGTACCTCTCTTCCCCACTTACTATCTCTCACCCTTGTGTCCCTCCCTCTTTCTAACTCTTTCCCTCTCACTCTCTCTCTCTTTCTTTCTCTCCCTTTATCTCTTTCTCTCTCTCTC